>NW_027642997.1:0-37801 GCF_032717465.1 Coenobita brevimanus | reverse complement strand
TCAGAAAAGTAAATGTACTTATTGTAGTAAGCTTGGTCATACTACGGAGAAATGTTTCAGGAGACAGCGTGATGTGAACAAAAAGGAGTCTTTAAATATTCAGTCAATTGGTCTAGTGTCCACCCTTGAGAGTTCCCAGAATTCTTTAACCGAGTTAACTGAACCTGCTTTGAGGGGTACATTAAATTCTTATGATGAAGCTCCTCTTTTGAGCAGTAACGTGGGTGACACTCTCAAGAGTTCATGTGCTAATTTCCTGTCTGATGGTTTTGTCAGTCCTCTGGACAATAATGACAGGAAATCAGTTAAAAAATATCGTGATACAGGTGCTTGCCAATCCCTTATGCTGACCAGTGTTCTAGGCTCTAATGTTAATTCCTCTGATGAAACTGTAATCTTACAAGGTGTAGGGAATAATTATTTCTCTGTCCCTCTATGCAGAGTGAATTTAGAGCCTGGTTTTGTTAATGGTTCCGTTATGGTTGGGTTGGCTGACACACTCCCAATGTCAGGTGTAACTTTCTTACTTGGAAATGATATTGGTGGAAGTCAAGTGTGTCCAGCTCCTCAGCTGTCTAGTGAACCAGTGGCTGCGACCCAGGATTGTGATGTCCCTGATGTGTTCTCTGCACGTGCTGTCACTAGGGCTAAGTCTAACGTTACTGGTGACTTAGAGGATAATGATTATGATGATGTTATCCTAGCTGACACTTTTCTTGCTAATTTGGACCACTCACCAGATGAGGCAGTACCCCGTAGTGTTGATAATTTGTCTCGTCAAGAGTTGGTAGAGTTGCAGGTTGCTGACCCTGAGTTGAAAGGTCTAGCTAACTCTGCTTGCAGTGAGGAAGAGTTCAGCTGGTGGTTCTACTTGTTATTATATAAAGTCAGGAGTACTTATGAGAAAATGGAGACCCCCAACAGCATCAGCCAACTGTGAATGGGAGGTTGTTCATCAAGTTGTCATCCCTCGTGTTTGTAGGCAGGATATCATTAGAGTGGCTCATGATTCCAGTTTGGGAGGACACCTTGGAGTGAGGAAGACTGTGGCACGCATTTTGAAACATTTCTACTGGCCAGGTATCTTCAGAGATGTTTCCTGGTATTGTAAGTCTTGTCACACCTGTCAAGTTGTGGGGAAGTGTAATCAGACACAAAAGGTTGCACCTCTAGTTCCCATTCCTCCTTTTGAGGCGCCATTCACCCGTGTGTTGGTGGATATTGTGGGCCCTCTTCCTAAGACTTCTTCAGGATTTTCTTATGTGTTGACCCTGATTGATAGGGCTACTCGTTATCCTGAAGCCATTCCACTTAGAAATATCTCAGCAAAGAACGTGGTTAAGGAAATGCTAGGGTTCTACCCAAGGAGGTACAGTCAGACCGGGGAAGTAATTTCATTTGAAATGTTTTCAAGCAGTCTCTGAAAGAGTTGGGCATCACCCAGATCACATCTTCAGCTTACCATCCCCAGACCCAAGGAGCGTTGGAGAGATATCATCAAACACTCAAATCGATGCTCAAGAAATACTGTTTGGAACATCAGAAAGATTGGGATAAAGGTCTTCCATTTGTTGTATTTGCCGCAAGAGAATCTCCAAGTGAATCACTGGGGTTCTCACCCTTTGAACTACTGTTTGGCCATGAAGTAAGAGGACCCCTTAAGCTACTCAAGGAATGCTGGCTGTCGGAGAAAGATGACGTGAACCTGCTGGAGTATGTGATGAAGTTCAAAGAACAGCTGTCCACTGTTTTACAGCTGGGAAGAGAGAATTTAGGAGCTGCTCAGGAGAAGATGAAGACTTGGTATGATAAGAAGTCCAGGTTACGCCACTTTCAGCCAGGAGATCAGGTTTTGATTCTGCTACCGGTGCATGGGCAACCTCATCAAGCCAAGTTTAGTGGTCCTTATTTTGTGGAGAAGAAACTCAGTGATGTCAACTATGTCATCGCCAAACCAGATCGTAGAAAGAACAAGCACCTTTGTCATATCTTCATGCTAAAGTTATATCACAGGCGGGACGAAAATAAACCAGTCTGCACTGTAGCTGTTCCACCCGAGTCTGCAAGTGAAGTTCTCCCATGCAGCTTGAGCCTGAGTGATAGTTTGGGGAAGAATCTTGATATCATGAATGATCTCCAGACTAAGCTTTCTCATCTAGCTCCCGAGGAATGGCAGGAGTTTTCGGCATTACTGCAGGAGTACCCGCAAGTGTTCCGTGCCATTCCAGGAAGAAGCACAGTGTTGATGCATGATGTCGATGTTGGAGACGCAAAGCCAATTAAACTGCCTCCTTACCGTGTGAACCCAGTGAAAGTTCCTCTCATCCAGAAGGAGCTTGGCTACCTGTTGGACCACAAGATGATTGAGCCCTGTCAGAGCGAGTGGAGTTCTCCTGTCACTCTAGTCCCTAAGCCAGGTGGGTCACAGCGGCTTTGCATCGACTACAGACGTGTTAATCAGATAACCAAAACAGACACTTACCCTCTCCCTCGCGTGGAAGATTGCATAGACAAGATTGGAAAGGCTAGGTACATAAGTGAGTCTGATTTGTTAAAGGGATACTGGTAAGTACCTAAGACTGAACGTGCTAGGGAGATCTCATGTTTTGTAACACTAGGAAAGACTTGTGCATGTTCTTTAATGCCATATGGTTTGAAGAATGCACCAGCCATTTTCAGAAGCTCATGAATGATGTAACAGAGGGTTTGGCAGGGTGTGTTGTTTATATTGATGATGTATTAATCTTCAGTGACAACTGGAAAGATCACCTATGCCATGTCAGTAAATTTCTTGAGCGTTTGGTTGAGGCTAATCTTGTAGTTGATTTATCAAAGTGTGAGTTTGGTCAAGCTAAAGTTCAGTACCTTGGGTACGTAATTGGTGATGGACATGTTGCACCACCAGGAGCTAAGGTTCAGGTTATAAGTGATCTTCCCAGACCTAAAAGTAGGAAAGAGCTACAAAAATTTTTGGGAATGGTGAGTTATTACAGGAGATTTGTTCTTAACTTTTTAATTATTGTATCACCACTTACAGACCTACTGAAAAAGAGAGTTAAATTTGTCTGGTCTGATAACTGTGAATCCTCTTTCAGTAAACTTAAAGGTATCCTATTAAGTCAGCCAGTGCTCGCTACTCCAAATTTTGCTAAGCCTTTTAAGATGGCTGTTGACGCAAGTGATACAGGAGCTGGGGCTGTTTTGCTGCAAGAGGATGATCAGGGTATTGAACACCCTGTATCTTATTACAGTAAGAAGTTCACTTCACCTCAAAAGAACTACTCAACTATTGAGAAAGAGCTTTTGGCCTTGATTTTGGGTTTACAGCATTTTTCATTTTATTTGTGTTCTGGTTTTGACCCCATAGTCATTTATACCTGTCATAACCCACTGAAATTCCTTAGTAAGTTTAAAGATAAAAATCAGAGATTGACAAGATGGAGTCTACTTCTTCAGGAGTATTCATTAGACATACAACATGTCAAGGGGAAAGAAAATGTTATTGCAGATTGCTTATCTAGACTTTAGACAGATTGTTTTAGAGTAATAATAAATTTCCTTTGTAAATTTCTTTTTTCTTTGTGGGGAGGTGTTACAGAGCCAATGATTTCATCATGCTTTGTATAATTCTAACGTACAGTATGCTGCATGTTTGATCACGATTCGCCTCATGGCTTCCATAGTGACCAGACTTGTGTGTGCTACCACACTCCCCCCTTCTCCCCCTTATAGTAGAGTAAGTCGTTCTTTCTGTTGTTCAGAGCAGGAGTGTCAACTTTTTGTCCCATATGGCTTCATTTGCGCGTCCTTCTTACAAGTTGTATCAAGCTCTGCCGGCTCCTATATAATGAGCTCAGTCTCTACATTAATTGCCACTTAGATCTACTCCTCATTTTTTTCACATCTCTGTCCTCCCCTGTACAGTTGTTATTATTTTTGTGAGTGCTCAGGAAGTCTCCAACCATCTAGCTGCTGTGTAATTTGAGTATAAGTGTTATTACATTTTTTCTTGTACTGTGTGGCATGGGGTGTTGGTTCATGGGCCTGGTGAGGTTTTTGTGATTCATGTGTTTTGGGTGTCAGCCATTGTTAATAATATTTTGTATCTGTAATAATATATCTTGCATTAACTGAGCATTATCCGGTTTTCTCATTTTGTCAGGGCTGACTTAGATAAATTTACTCTTGCTAATTTCGTATTAATAGAGGTTATTGCAGTTAACCATATATTTAACCTGTTTTTTGCCATTACATTATCCTTATGAGTCCTGAATGTTTATTTGTTAGTTTGAGCATTAAACTTAAACTTGTAATTTTACCTAACTCTTTTGTTTTGAACCTGGAACGTTGTGGGACAGTAGTGATTTTGGTGTTCTCACTTGAAGTGTTCATTATCTATTTCTGTTCCGTAACATAAATTTGGCGACCTCTTATCAGGATATTCAGGATATTATCATAAGGATATTGCTTGATATTTTGTGACTGTGATTTATTGATGATGTCTACTACTACTATGCTTGATGAAGCCAAAGATTTTTTGTCAAATGTGCAAACAGTGTGTGATGTAGAAAACAGAACAAAGAATGAACTTAAGCTTGTTGCTCAACAATTGGGAATTGCTGTTCGCTCTAATCATTCTAAAGATCAAATTGTTGACATGATTAATGAAAGCTTGTTTAATGTAACTCCTCCAGATGAGCAAACGCAGATTGAAATAGCTAAGTTACAGCTAGCCCTGCAGGAGGCTCGTGCTAAGGAGGCTGAGTTTCAGGCACGTTCTAAGGAGGCACAGGCACAAATTGAAGTTGCTAGGATTCAGGCAGACCATGAGTATCGCATGAAACAAGGTGGAACCGGATCATCTAGCTCTGATGATTTTGATGTGGCTAAAAATGTTAAACTTGTCCCTCCTTTTAATGAATCTGATTTAACAAAGTATTTTCAGTTTTTTGAGAGGGTAGCTACAGGTTTTAATTGGCCCAAAAAGTATTGGCCAGTACTCCTTCAAACTGTTCTCACCGGTAAAGCTCAAGTAACTTATGCATCTTTGCCTCAGGATCAATCTGATAATTATGGTGTAGTTAAGAGCTTGATTCTTAAGGCCTATGAGCTTGTTCCTGAAGCCTATAGAGTAAAATTTAGGACAACTTATAAGCAAGAAAAGCAATCCCATGTTGAGTATGCAAAAATCAAAGAAGATCTGTTAGAGCAGTGGTTAAATTCTAAGAATGTAAATTCTGATTTTGATAAATTTAAGCAGATGATTTTGCTGAAGGACTTCAAAAGGTGTGTTAAGAAAGTTGTAAGCCTATATCTTGATCAGAAAAGAATAAATAATTTGTCTGATGCTGCAGTTTTAGCTGATGAATAAGTTGTCACTCACAAGAGATATTCTAAAGAAAAAAGGAGAGCTGAGAGTAAGTACGTTGCCTCTACTCAGAGTACAGGTAACAGGAAAGAGAATAAAGATGATGTTTCTCAGGAAGTAAATACCAGCTCCACCTCTAGATTTCAGAAAAGTAAATGTACTTATTGTAGTAAGCTTGGTCATACTACGGAGAAATGTTTCAGGAGACAGCGTGATGTGAACAAAAAGGAGTCTTTAAATATTCAGTCAATTGGTCTAGTGTCCACCCTTGAGAGTTCCCAGAATTCTTTAACCGAGTTAACTGAACCTGCTTTGAGGGGTACATTAAATTCTTATGATGAAGCTCCTCTTTTGAGCAGTAACGTGGGTGACACTCTCAAGAGTTCATGTGCTAATTTCCTGTCTGATGGTTTTGTCAGTCCTCTGGACAATAATGACAGGAAATCAGTTAAAAAATATCGTGATACAGGTGCTTGCCAATCCCTTATGCTGACCAGTGTTCTAGGCTCTAATGTTAATTCCTCTGATGAAACTGTAATCTTACAAGGTGTAGGGAATAATTATTTCTCTGTCCCTCTATGCAGAGTGAATTTAGAGCCTGGTTTTGTTAATGGTTCCGTTATGGTTGGGTTGGCTGACACACTCCCAATGTCAGGTGTAACTTTCTTACTTGGAAATGATATTGGTGGAAGTCAAGTGTGTCCAGCTCCTCAGCTGTCTAGTGAACCAGTGGCTGCGACCCAGGATTGTGATGTCCCTGATGTGTTCTCTGCACGTGCTGTCACTAGGGCTAAGTCTAACGTTACTGGTGACTTAGAGGATAATGATTATGATGATGTTATCCTAGCTGACACTTTTCTTGCTAATTTGGACCACTCACCAGATGAGGCAGTACCCCGTAGTGTTGATAATTTGTCTCGTCAAGAGTTGGTAGAGTTGCAGGTTGCTGACCCTGAGTTGAAAGGTCTAGCTAACTCTGCTTGCAGTGAGGAAGAGTTCAGCTGGTGGTTCTACTTGTTATTATATAAAGTCAGGAGTACTTATGAGAAAATGGAGACCCCCAACAGCATCAGCCAACTGTGAATGGGAGGTTGTTCATCAAGTTGTCATCCCTCGTGTTTGTAGGCAGGATATCATTAGAGTGGCTCATGATTCCAGTTTGGGAGGACACCTTGGAGTGAGGAAGACTGTGGCACGCATTTTGAAACATTTCTACTGGCCAGGTATCTTCAGAGATGTTTCCTGGTATTGTAAGTCTTGTCACACCTGTCAAGTTGTGGGGAAGTGTAATCAGACACAAAAGGTTGCACCTCTAGTTCCCATTCCTCCTTTTGAGGCGCCATTCACCCGTGTGTTGGTGGATATTGTGGGCCCTCTTCCTAAGACTTCTTCAGGATTTTCTTATGTGTTGACCCTGATTGATAGGGCTACTCGTTATCCTGAAGCCATTCCACTTAGAAATATCTCAGCAAAGAACGTGGTTAAGGAAATGCTAGGGTTCTACCCAAGGAGGTACAGTCAGACCGGGGAAGTAATTTCATTTGAAATGTTTTCAAGCAGTCTCTGAAAGAGTTGGGCATCACCCAGATCACATCTTCAGCTTACCATCCCCAGACCCAAGGAGCGTTGGAGAGATATCATCAAACACTCAAATCGATGCTCAAGAAATACTGTTTGGAACATCAGAAAGATTGGGATAAAGGTCTTCCATTTGTTGTATTTGCCGCAAGAGAATCTCCAAGTGAATCACTGGGGTTCTCACCCTTTGAACTACTGTTTGGCCATGAAGTAAGAGGACCCCTTAAGCTACTCAAGGAATGCTGGCTGTCGGAGAAAGATGACGTGAACCTGCTGGAGTATGTGATGAAGTTCAAAGAACAGCTGTCCACTGTTTTACAGCTGGGAAGAGAGAATTTAGGAGCTGCTCAGGAGAAGATGAAGACTTGGTATGATAAGAAGTCCAGGTTACGCCACTTTCAGCCAGGAGATCAGGTTTTGATTCTGCTACCGGTGCATGGGCAACCTCATCAAGCCAAGTTTAGTGGTCCTTATTTTGTGGAGAAGAAACTCAGTGATGTCAACTATGTCATCGCCAAACCAGATCGTAGAAAGAACAAGCACCTTTGTCATATCTTCATGCTAAAGTTATATCACAGGCGGGACGAAAATAAACCAGTCTGCACTGTAGCTGTTCCACCCGAGTCTGCAAGTGAAGTTCTCCCATGCAGCTTGAGCCTGAGTGATAGTTTGGGGAAGAATCTTGATATCATGAATGATCTCCAGACTAAGCTTTCTCATCTAGCTCCCGAGGAATGGCAGGAGTTTTCGGCATTACTGCAGGAGTACCCGCAAGTGTTCCATGCCATTCCAGGAAGAAGCACAGTGTTGATGCATGATGTCGATGTTGGAGACGCAAAGCCAATTAAACTGCCTCCTTACCGTGTGAACCCAGTGAAAGTTCCTCTCATCCAGAAGGAGCTTGGCTACCTGTTGGACCACAAGATGATTGAGCCCTGTCAGAGCGAGTGGAGTTCTCCTGTCACTCTAGTCCCTAAGCCAGGTGGGTCACAGCGGCTTTGCATCGACTACAGACGTGTTAATCAGATAACCAAAACAGACACTTACCCTCTCCCTCGCGTGGAAGATTGCATAGACAAGATTGGAAAGGCTAGGTACATAAGTGAGTCTGATTTGTTAAAGGGATACTGGTAAGTACCTAAGACTGAACGTGCTAGGGAGATCTCATGTTTTGTAACACTAGGAAAGACTTGTGCATGTTCTTTAATGCCATATGGTTTGAAGAATGCACCAGCCATTTTCAGAAGCTCATGAATGATGTAACAGAGGGTTTGGCAGGGTGTGTTGTTTATATTGATGATGTATTAATCTTCAGTGACAACTGGAAAGATCACCTATGCCATGTCAGTAAATTTCTTGAGCGTTTGGTTGAGGCTAATCTTGTAGTTGATTTATCAAAGTGTGAGTTTGGTCAAGCTAAAGTTCAGTACCTTGGGTACGTAATTGGTGATGGACATGTTGCACCACCAGGAGCTAAGGTTCAGGTTATAAGTGATCTTCCCAGACCTAAAAGTAAGAAAGAGCTACAAAAATTTTTGGGAATGGTGAGTTATTACAGGAGATTTGTTCTTAATTTTTTAATTATTGTATCACCACTTACAGACCTACTGAAAAAGAGAGTTAAATTTGTCTGGTCTGATAACTGTGAATCCTCTTTCAGTAAACTTAAAGGTATCCTATTAAGTCAGCCAGTGCTCGCTACTCCAAATTTTGCTAAGCCTTTTAAGATGGCTGTTGACGCAAGTGATACAGGAGCTGGGGCTGTTTTGCTGCAAGAGGATGATCAGGGTATTGAACACCCTGTATCTTATTACAGTAAGAAGTTCACTTCACCTCAAAAGAACTACTCAACTATTGAGAAAGAGCTTTTGGCCTTGATTTTGGGTTTACAGCATTTTTCATTTTATTTGTGTTCTGGTTTTGACCCCATAGTCATTTATACCTGTCATAACCCACTGAAATTCCTTAGTAAGTTTAAAGATAAAAATCAGAGATTGACAAGATGGAGTCTACTTCTTCAGGAGTATTCATTAGACATACAACATGTCAAGGGGAAAGAAAATGTTATTGCAGATTGCTTATCTAGACTTTAGACAGATTGTTTTAGAGTAATAATAAATTTCCTTTGTAAATTTCTTTTTCTTTGTGGGGAGGTGTTACAGAGCCAATGATTTCATCATGCTTTGTATAATTCTAACGTACAGTATGCTGCATGTTTGATCACGATTCGCCTCATGGCTTCCATAGTGACCAGACTTGTGTGTGCTACCACACTCCCCCCTTCTCCCCCTTATAGTAGAGTAAGTCGTTCTTTCTGTTGTTCAGAGCAGGAGTGTCAACTTTTTGTCCCATATGGCTTCATTTGCGCGTCCTTCTTACAAGTTGTATCAAGCTCTGCCGGCTCCTATATAATGAGCTCAGTCTCTACATTAATTGCCACTTAGATCTACTCCTCATTTTTTTCACATCTCTGTCCTCCCTGTACAGTTGTTATTATTTTTGTGAGTGCTCAGGAAGTCTCCAACCATCTAGCTGCTGTGTAATTTGAGTATAAGTGTTATTACATTTTTTCTTGTACTGTGTGGCATGGGGTGTTGGTTCATGGGCCTGGTGAGGTTTTTGTGATTCATGTGTTTTGGGTGTCAGCCATTGTTAATAATATTTTGTATCTGTAATAATATATCTTGCATTAACTGAGCATTATCCGGTTTTCTCATTTTGTCAGGGCTGACTTAGATAAATTTACTCTTGCTAATTTCGTATTAATAGAGGTTATTGCAGTTAACCATATATTTAACCTGTTTTTTGCCATTACATTATCCTTATGAGTCCTGAATGTTTATTTGTTAGTTTGAGCATTAAACTTAAACTTGTAATTTTACCTAACTCTTTTGTTTTGAACCTGGAACGTTGTGGGACAGTAGTGATTTTGGTGTTCTCACTTGAAGTGTTCATTATCTATTTCTGTTCCGTAACATAAATTTGGCGACCTCTTATCAGGATATTCAGGATATTATCATAAGGATATTGCTTGATATTTTGTGACTGTGATTTATTGATGATGTCTACTACTACTATGCTTGATGAAGCCAAAGATTTTTTGTCAAATGTGCAAACAGTGTGTGATGTAGAAAACAGAACAAAGAATGAACTTAAGCTTGTTGCTCAACAATTGGGAATTGCTGTTCGCTCTAATCATTCTAAAGATCAAATTGTTGACATGATTAATGAAAGCTTGTTTAATGTAACTCCTCCAGATGAGCAAACGCAGATTGAAATAGCTAAGTTACAGCTAGCCCTGCAGGAGGCTCGTGCTAAGGAGGCTGAGTTTCAGGCACGTTCTAAGGAGGCACAGGCACAAATTGAAGTTGCTAGGATTCAGGCAGACCATGAGTATCGCATGAAACAAGGTGGAACCGGATCATCTAGCTCTGATGATTTTGATGTGGCTAAAAATGTTAAACTTGTCCCTCCTTTTAATGAATCTGATTTAACAAAGTATTTTCAGTTTTTTGAGAGGGTAGCTACAGGTTTTAATTGGCCCAAAAAGTATTGGCCAGTACTCCTTCAAACTGTTCTCACCGGTAAAGCTCAAGTAACTTATGCATCTTTGCCTCAGGATCAATCTGATAATTATGGTGTAGTTAAGAGCTTGATTCTTAAGGCCTATGAGCTTGTTCCTGAAGCCTATAGAGTAAAATTTAGAACAACTTATAAGCAAGAAAAGCAATCCCATGTTGAGTATGCAAAAATCAAAGAAGATCTGTTAGAGCAGTGGTTAAATTCTAAGGATGTAAATTCTGATTTTGATAAATTTAAGCAGATGATTTTGCTGGAGGACTTCAAAAGGTGTGTTAATAAAGATGTAAGCCTATATCTTGATCAGAAAAGAATAGATAATTTGTCTGATGCTGCAGTTTTAGCTGATGAATAAGTTGTCACTCACAAGAGATATTCTAAAGAAAAAAGGAGAGCTGAGAGTAAGTACGTTGCCTCTACTCAGAGTACAGGTAACACGAAAGAGAATAAAGATGATGTTTCTCAGGAAGTAAATACCAGCTCCACCTCTAGATTTCAGAAAAGTAAATGTACTTATTGTAGTAAGCTTGGTCATACTACGGAGAAATGTTTCAGGAGCCAGCGTGATGTGAACAAAAAGGAGTCTTTAAATATTCAGTCAATTGGTCTAGTGTTCACCCTTGAGAGTTCCCAGAATTCTTTAACCGAGTTAACTGAACCTGCTTTGAGGGGTACATTAAATTCTCATGATGAAGCTCCTCTTTTGAGCAGTAACGTGGGTGACACTCTCAAGAGTTCATGTGCTAATTTCCTATCTGATGGTTTTGTCAGTCCTCTGGACAGTAATGACAGGAAATCAGTTAAAAAATATCGTGATACAGAAGCTTGCCAATCCCTTATGCTGACCAGTGTTCTAGGCTCTAATATTAATTTCTCTGATGAAACTGTAATCTTACAAGGTGTAGGGAATAATTATTTCTCTGTCCCTCTATGCAGAGTGAATTTAGAGCCTGGTTTTCTTAATGGTTCCGTTATGGTTGGGTTGGCTGACACACTCCCAATGTCAGGTGTAACTTTCTTACTTGGAAATGATATTGGTGGAAGTCAAGTGTTCCAGCTCCTCAGCTGTCTAGTGAACCAGTGGCTGCGACCCAGGATTGTGATGTCCCTGATGTGTTCTCTGCACGTGCTGTCACTAAGGCTAAGTCTAACGTTCCTGGTGACTTAGAGGATAATGATGATGATGATGTTATCCTAGCTGACACTTTTCTTGCTAATTTGGACCACTCATCAGATGAGGCAGTACCCCTAGTGTTGATAATTTGTCTCGTCAAGAGTTGGTAGAGTTGCAGGTTGCTGACCCTGAGTTGAAAGGTCTAGCTAACTCTGCTTGCAGTGAGGAAGAGTCCAGCTGGTGGTTCTACTTGTTATTATATAAAGTCAGGAGTACTTATGAGAAAATGGAGACCCCCAACAGCATCAGCCATCTGTGAATGGGAGGTTGTTCATCAAGTTGTCATCCCTCGTGTTTGTAGGCAGGATATCATTAGAGTGGCTCATGATTCCAGTTTGGCAGGACACCTTGGAGTGAGGAAGACTGTGGCACGCATTTTGAAACACTTCTACTGGCCAGGTATCTTCAGAGATGTTTCCTGGTATTGTAAGTCTTGTCACACCTGTCAAGTTGTGGGGAAGTGTAATCAGACACAAAAGGTTGCACCTCTAGTTCCCATTCCTCCTTTTGAGGCGCCATTCACCCGTGTGTTGGTGGATATTGTGGGCCCTCTTCCTAAGACTTCTTCAGGATTTTCTTATGTGTTGACCCTGATTGATAGGGCTACTCGTTATCCTGAAGCCATTCCACTTAGAAATATCTCAGCAAAGAACGTGGTTAAGGAAATGCTAGGGTTCTACCCAAGGAGGTACAGTCAGACCGGGGAAGTAATTTCATTTGAAATGTTTTCAAGCAGTCTCTGAAAGAGTTGGGCATCACCCAGATCACATCTTCAGCTTACCATCCCCAGACCCAAGGAGCGTTGGAGAGATATCATCAAACACTCAAATTGATGCTCAAGAAATACTGTTTGGAACATCAGAAAGACTGGGATAAAGGTCTTCTATTTGTTGTATTTGCCGCAAGAGAATCTCCAAGTGAATCACTGGGGTTCTCACCCTTTGAACTACTGTTTGGCCATGAAGTAAGAGGACCCCTTAAGCTACTCAAGGAATGCTGGCTGTCGGAGGAAGATGACGTCAACCTGCTGAAGTATGTGATGAAGTTCAAAGAACGGCTGTCCACTGTTTTACAGCTGGCAAGAGAGAATTTAGGAGCTGCTCAGGAGAAGATGAAGACTTGGTATGATAAGAAGTCCAGGTTACGCCACTTTCAGCCAGGAGATCAGGTTTTGATTCTGCTACCGGTGCATGGGCAACCTCTTCAAGCCAAGTTTAGTGGTCCTTATTTTGTGGAGAAGAAACTCAGTGATGTCAACTATGTCATCGCCAAACCAGATCGTAGAAAGAACAAGCACCTTTGTCATATCTTCATGCTAAAGTTATATCACAGGCGGGACGAAAATAACCCAGTCTGCACTGTAGCTGTTCCACCCGAGTCTGCAAGTGAAGTTCTCCCATGCAGCATGAGCCTGAGTGATAGTTTGGGGAAGAATCTTGATATCATGAATGATCTCCAGACTAAGCTTTCTCATCTAGCTCCCGAGGAATGGCAGGAGTTTTCGGCATTACTGAAGGAGTACCCGCAAGTGTTCCGTGCCACTCCAGGAAGAACCACAGTGTTGATGCATGATGTCGATGTTGGAGACGCAAAGCCAATTAAACTGCCTCCTTACCGTGTGAACCCAGTGAAAGTTCCTCTCATCCAGAAGGAGCTTGGCTACCTGTTGGACCACAAGATGATTGAGCCCTGTCAGAGCGAGTGGAGTTCTCCTGTCACTCTAGTCCCTAAGCCAGGTGGGTCACAGCGGCTTTGCATCGACTACAGACGTGTTAATCAGATAACCAAAACAGACACTTACCCTCTCCCTCGCATGGAAGATTGCATAGACAAGATTGGAAAGGCTAGGTACATAAGTGAGTCTGATTTGTTAAAGGGATACTGGTAAGTACCTATGACTGAACGTGCTAGGGAGATCTCATGTTTTGTAACACTAGGAAAGACTTTTGCATGTTCTTCAATGTCATATGGTATGAAGAATGCACCAGCCATTTTCAGAAGCTCATGAATGATGTAACAGAGGGTTTGGCAGGGTGTGTTGCTTATACTGATGATGTATTAATCTTCAGTGACAACTGGAAAGATCACCTATGCCATGTCAGTAAATTTCTTGAGCGTTTGGTTGAGGCTAATCTTGTAGTTGATTTATCAAAGTGTGAGTTTGGTCAAGCTAAAGTTCAGTACCTTGGGTACGTAATTGGTGATGGACATGTTGCACCACCAGGAGCTAAGGTTCAGGTTATAAGTGATCTTCCCAGACCTAAAAGTAGGAAAGAGCTACAAAAATTTTTGGGAATGGTGGGTTATTACAGGAGATTTGTTCTTAAATTTTTAAATATTGTATCACCACTTACAGACCTACTGAAAAAGGGAGTTAAATTTGTCTGGTCCGATGACTGTGAATTCTCTTTCAGTAAACTTAAAGGTATCCTGTTAAGTCAGCCAGTGCTCGCTACTCCAAATTTTGCTAAGCCTTTTAAGATGGCTGTTGACGCAAGTGATACAGGAGCTGGGCTGTTTTGCTGCAAGAGGATGATCAGGGTATTGACCACCCTGTATCTTATTACAGTAAGAAGTTCACTTCACCTCAAAAGAACTACTCAACTATTGAGAAAGAGCTTTTGGCCTTGATTTTGGGTTTACAGCATTTTTCATTTTATTTATGTTCTGGTTTTGACCCCATAGTCATTTATACCTATCATAACCCACTGAAATTCCTTAGTAAGTTTAAAGATAAAAATCAGAGATTGACAAGATGGAGTCTACTTCTTCAGGAGTATTCATCAGACATACAACATGTCAAGGGGAAAGAAAATGTTATTGCAGATTGCTTATCTAGACTTTAGACAGATTGTTTTAGAGTAATAATAAATTTCCTTTGTAAATTTCTTTTTTCTTTGTGGGGAGGTGTTACAGAGCCAATGATTTCATCATCCTTTGTATAATTCTAACGTACAGTATGCTGCATGTTTGATCACGATTCGCCTCATGGCTTCCATAGTGACCAGACTTGTGTGTGCTACCACACTCCCCCCTTCTCCCCCTTATAGTAGAGTAAGTCGTTCTTTCCGTTGTTCAGAGCAGGAGTGTCAACTCTGTCCCCTATGGCTTCATTTGCGCGTCCTTCTTACAAGTTGTATCAAGCTCTGCCGGCCCCTATATAATGAGCTCAGTCTCTACATTAATTGCCACTTAGATCTACTCCTCATTTTTTTCACATCTCTGTCCTCCCCTGTACAGTTGTTATTATTTTTGTGAGTGCTCAGGAAGTCTCCAACCATCTAGCTGTTGTGTAATTTGAGTATAAGTGTTATTACATTTTTTCTCGTACTGTGTGGCATAGGGTGTTGGTTCGTGGGCCTGGTGAGGTTTTTGTGATTCATGTGTTTTGGGTGTCAGCCATTGTTAATAATATTTTGTATCTGTAATAATATATCTTGCATTAACTGAGCATTATCCGGTTTTCTCATTTTGTCAGGGCTGACTTAGATAAATTTACTCTTGCTAATTTCGTGTTTATAGAGGCTATTCCAGTTAACCATATATTTAACCTGTTTTTTGACATTACATTATCCTTATGAGTCCTGAATGTTTAGTTGTTAGTTTGAGCATTAAACTTTAACTTGTAATTTTATCTAACTCTTTTGTTTTGAACCTGGAACGTTGTGGGACAGTAGTGATTTTGGTGTTCTCACTTGAAGTGTTCATTATCTATCTCTGTTCCGTAACATAAATTTGGCGACCTCTTATCAGGATATTCAGGATATTATCATAAGGATATTGCTTGATATTTTGTGACTGTGATTTATTCATGATGTCTACTACTACTATGCTTGATGAAGCCAAAGATTTTTTGTCAAATGTGCAAACAGTGTGTGATGTAGAAAACAGAACAAAGAATGAACTTAAGCTTGTTGCTCAACAATTGGGAATTGCTGTTCGCTCTCATCATTCTAAAGATCAAATTGTTGACATGATTAATGAAAGCTTGTTTAATGTAACTCCTCCAGATGAGCAAACGCAGATTGAAATAGCTAAGTTACAGCTAGCCCTGCAGGAGGCTCGTGCTAAGGAGGCTGAGTTTCAGGCACGTTCTAAGGAGGCACAGGCACAAATTGAAATTGCTAGGATTCAGGAAGACCATGAGTATCGCATGAAACAAGGTGGAACCGGATCATCTAGCTCTGATGATTTTGATGTGGCTAAAAATGTTAAACTTGTCCCTCCTTTTAATGAATCTGATTTAACAAAGTATTTTCAGTTTTTTTGAGAGGGTAGCTACAGGTTTTAATTGGCACAAAAAGTATTGGCCAGTACTCCTTCAAACTGTTCTCACCGGTAAAGCTCAAGTAACTTATGCATCTTTGCCTCAGGATCAATCTGATAATTATGGTGTAGTTAAGAGCTTGATTCTTAAGGCCTATGAGCTTGTTCCTGAAGCCTATAGTGTAAAATTTAGGACAACTTATAAGCAAGAAAAGCAATCCCATGTTGAGTATGCAAAAATCAAAGAAGATCTGTTAGAGCAGTGGTTAAATTCTAAGAATGTAAATTCTGATTTTGATCAATTTCAGCAGATGATTTTGCTGGAGGACTTCAAAAGGTGTGTTAATAAAGATGTAAGCCTATATCTTGATCAGAAAAGAATAGATAATTTGTCTGATGCTGCAGTTTTAGCTGATGAATAAGTTCTCACTCACAAGAGATATTCCAAAGAAAAAAGGAGAGCTGAGAGTAAGTACGTTGCCTCTACTCAGAGTACAGGTAACAGGAAAGAGAATAAAGATGATGTTTCTCAGGAAGTAAATACCAGCTCCACCTCTAGATTTCAGAAAAGTAAATGTACTTCTTGTAGTAAGCTTGGTCATACTACGGAGAAATGTTTCAGGAGACAGCGTGATGTGAACAAAAAGGAGTCTTTAAATATTCAGTCAATTGGTCTAGTGTCCACCCTTGAGAGTTCCCAGAATTCTTTAACCGAGTTAACTGAACCTGCTTTGAGGGGTACATTAAATTCTCATGATGAAGCTCCTCTTTTGAGCAGTAACGTGGGTGACACTCTCAAGAGTTCATGTGCTAATTTCCTGTCTCATGGTTTTGTCAGTCCTCTGGACAGTAATGACAGGAAATCAGTTAAAAATATCGTGATACAGGTGCTTGCCAATCCCTTATGCTGACCAGTGTTCTAGGCTCTAATGTTAATTCCTCTGATGAAACTGTAATCTTACAAGGTGTAGGGAATAATTATTTCTCTGTCCCTCTATGCAGAGTGAATTTAGAGCCTGGTTTTGTTAATGGTTCCGTTATGGTTGGGTTGGCTGACACACTCCCAATGTCAGGTGTAACTCTCTTACTTGGAAATGATATTGGTGGAAGTCAAGTGTGTCCAGCTCCTCAGTTGTCTAGTGAACCAGTGGCTACGACCCAGGATTGTGATGTCCCTGATGTGTTCTCTGCACGTGCTGTCACTAGGGCTAAGTCTAACCTTACTGGTGACTTAGAGGGTAATGATGATGATGATGTTATCCTAGCTGACACTTTTCTTGCTAATTTGGACCACTCACCAGATGAGGGAATACCCCGTAGTGTTGATAATTTGTCTCGTCAAGAGTTGGTAGAGTTGCAGGTTGCTGACCCTGAGTTGAAAGGTCTGGCTAACTCTGCTTGCAGTGAGGAAGAGTCCAGCTGGTGGTTCTACTTGTTATTATATAAAGTCAGGAGTACTTATGAGAAAATAGAGACCCCCAACAGCATCAGCCAACTGTGAATGGGAGGTTGTTCATCAAGTTGTCATCCCTCGTGTTTGTAGGCAGGATATCATTAGGGTGGCTCATGATTCCAGTTTGGCAGGACACCTTGGAGTGAGGAAGACTGTGGCACGCATTTTGAAACACTTCTACTGGCCAGGTATCTTCAGAGATGTTTCCTGGTATTGTAAGTCTTGTCACACCTGTCAAGTTGTGGGGAAGTGTAATCAGACACAAAAGGTTGCACCTCTAGTTCCCATTCCTCCTTTTGAGGCGCCATTCACCCGTGTGTTGGTGGATATTGTGGGCCCTCTTCCTAAGACTTCTTCAGGATTTTCTTATGTGTTGACCCTGATTGATAGGGCTACTCGTTATCCTGAAGCCATTCCACTTAGAAATATCTCAGCAAAGAACGTGGTTAAGGAAATGCTAGGGTTCTACCCAAGGAGGCACAGTCAGACCGGGGAAGTAATTTCATGTGAAATGTTTTCAAGCAGTCTCTGAAAGAGTTGGGCATCACCCAGATCACATCTTCAGCTTACCATCCTCAGACCCAAGGAGCGTTGGAGAGATATCATCAAACACTCAAATCGATGCTCAAGAAATACTGTTTGGAACATCAGAAAGACTGGGATAAAGGTCTTCCATTTGTTGTATTTGCCGCAAGAGAATCTCCAAGTGAATCACTGGGTTTCTCACCCTTTGAACTATTGTTTGGCCATGAAGTAAGAGGACCCCTTAAGCTACTCAAGGAATGCTGGCTGTCAGAGGAAGATGACGTAAACCTGCTGGAGTATGTGATGAAGTTCAAAGAACGGCTGTCCACTGTTTTACAGCTGGCAAGAGAGAATTTAGGAGCTGCTCAGGAGAAGATGAAGACTTGGTATGATAAGAAGTCCAGGTTACGCCACTTTCAGCCAGGAGATCAGGTTTTGATTCTGCTACCGGTGCATGGGCAACCTTTTCAAGCCAAGTTTAGTGGTCCTTATTTCGTGGAGAAGAAACTCAGTGATGTCAACTATGTCATCGCCACACCAGATCGTAGAAAGAACAAGCACCTTTGTCATATCAACATGCTAAAGTAATATCACAGACGGGACGAAAATAACCCAGTCTGCACTGTAGCTGTTCCACCCGAGTCTGCAAGTGAAGTTCTCCCATGCAGCATGAACCTGAGTGATAGTTTGGGAAAGAATCTTGATATCATGAATGATCTCCAGACTAAGCTTTCTCATCTAGCTCCCGAGGAATGGCAGGAGTTTTCGGCATTACTGCAGGAGTACCCGCAAGTGTTCCGTGCCACTCCAGGAAGAACCACAGTGTTGATGCATGATGTCGATGTTGGAGACGCAAAGCCAATTAAACTGCCTCCTTACCGTGTGAACCCAGTGAAAGTTCCTCTCATCCAGAAGGAGCTTGGCTACCTGTTGGACCACAAGATGATTGAGCCCTGTCAGAGCGAGTGGAGTTCTCCTGTCACTCTAGTCCCTAAGCCAGGTGGGTCACAGCGGCTTTGCATCGACTACAGACGTGTTAATCAGATAACCAAAACAGACACTTACCCTCTCCCTCGCGTGGAAGATTGCATAGACAAGATTGGAAAGGCTAGGTACATAAGTGAGTCTGATTTGTTAAAGGGATACTGGTAAGTACCTATGACTGAACGTGCTAGGGAGATCTCATGTTTTGTAACACTAGGAAAGACTTTTGCATGTTCTTTAATGCCATATGGTATGAAGAATGCACCAGCCATTTTCAGAAGCTCATGAATGATGTAACAGAGGGTTTGGCAGGGTGTGTTGTTTATACTGATGATGTATTAATCTTCAGTGACAACTGGAAAGATCACCTATGCTATGTCAGTAAATTTCTTGAGCGTTTGGTTGAGGCTAATCTTGTAGTTGATTTATCAAAGTGTGAGTTTGGTCAAGCTAAAGTTCAGTACCTTGGGTACGTAATTGGTGATGGACATGTTGCACCACCAGGAGCTAAGGTTCAGGTTATAAGTGATCTTCCCAGACCTAAAAGTAGGAAAGAGCTACAAAAATTTTTGGGAATGGTGGGTTATTACAGGAGATTTGTTCTTAACTTTTGAATTGTTGTATCACCACTTACAGACCTACTGAAAAAGGGAGTTAAATTTGTCTGGTCCGATAACTGTGAATCCTTTTTCAGTTAACTTAAAGGTATCCTATTAAGTCAGCCAGTGCTCGCTACTCCAAATTTTGCTAAGCCTTTTAAGATGGCTGTTGACGCAAGTGATACAGGAGCTGGGGCTGTTTTGCTGCAAGAGGACGATCAGGGTATTGAACACCCTGTATCTTATTACAGTAAGAAGTTCACTCCACCTCAAAAGAACTACTGAACTATTGAGAAAGAGCTTTTGGCCTTGATTTTGGGTTTACAGCATTTTTCATTTTATTTGTGTTCTGGTTTTGACCCTAAGATGATTTATACCTATCATAACCCACTGAAATTCCTTAGTAAGTTTAAAGATAAAAATCAGAGATTGACAAGATGGAGTCTACTTCTTCAGGAGTATTCATTAGACATACAACATGTCAAGGGGAAAGAAAATGTTATTGCAGATTTCTTATCTAGACTTTAGACAGATTGTTTTAGAGTAATAATAAATTTCCTTTGTAAATTTCTTTTTTCTTTGTTGGGAGGTGTTACAGAGCCAATGATTTCATCATCCTTTGTATAATTCTAACGTACAGTATGCTGCATGTTTGATCACGATTCGCCTCATGGCTTCCATAGTGACCAGACTTGTGTGTGCTACCACACTCCCCCCTTCTCCCCCTTATAGTAGAGTAAGTCGATGTTTCTGTTGTTCAGAGCAGGAGTGTCAACTTTTTGTCCCCTATGGCTTCATTTTCGCGTCCTTCTTACAAGTTGTATCAAGCTCTGCCGGGCCCTATATAATGAGCTCAGTCTCTACATTAATTGCCACTTAGATCTACTCCTCATTTTTTTCACATCTCTGTCCTCCCCTGTACAGTTGTTATTATTTTTGTGAGTGCTCAGGAAGTCTCCAACCATCTAGCTGCTGTATAATTTGAGTATAAGTGTTATTACATTTTTTTCTTGTACTGTGTGGCATGGGGTGTTGGTTCGTGGGCCTGGTGAGGTTTTTGTGATTCATGTGTTTTGGGTGTCACCCATTGTTAATAATATTTTGTATCTGTAATAATATATCTTGCATTAACTGAGCATTATCCGGTTTTCTCATTTTATCAGGGCTGACTTAGAAAAATTTACTCTTGTTAATTTCGTGTTAATAGAGGCTATTCCAGTTAACCATATATTTAACCTGTTTTTTCCCATTACATTATCCTTATGAGTCCTGAATGTTTAGTTGTTAGTTTGAGCATTAAACTTTAACTTGTAATTTTACTTAACTCTTGTTTTGAACCTGGAACGTTGCGGGACAGTAGTGATTTTGGTGTTCTCACTTGAAGTGTTCATTGTCTATCTCTGTTTCGTAACAATATATATATATATATATATATATATATATATATATATATATATATATATATATATATATACAAGGAAGATGGAACCAAATGCTAGGAGCCCGGAAAGAAGTTCCTTCCATGAAAAAGAACAAAATTATAAAAGAGAGCCAAATTCAAGATCCGTTCATTTCGAGATCCATGGACACACTGCGTTTGAAAGACTGGAGATCATAGAAAGTAGGAAATACAGACAGAGGGAGACAGTTCCAGAGTTTACCTGTTGCATAGATGAAAGACTGGGAGTGACAGTTAACTCTTGCATTAGAGAGCCGGAAAGAAAAGAGATGAGAGTTTGTTGCTAGACGTGTGCTACCCACATGTCATTGAGGTGGAGGGATGTAAGCAGACAGTTGAGAGGAGCAATGACCATGCAAGTAGCGATAGAAAAAAAGATAAAAGGCAACAGTGAGGTGAAGAGACAGAGGTTGAAGGGAGCCAGTAAGAAGAGGAGAGTTAATGAGACTAAAAGCCTTTGCTCCACCCTATTGAGAAGAGCTGTATATGGGGAGCCTCCTCACACATGAGAGTTGTACTCCACATACGGAAGAATAAAACCCGTGTATAAAGTCAACAACTGTGCAAGGGTAAAGAAGGTACACTTTCGTCTTAGCACACCTAATCTCTTGGAAGCCGATTTTACAAGAGATGTAATATGATCTTTCCAAGATAAAGCCCAAGTGAATGAAACCCCGCACATGTTAAAGGATAATGCAGGACTGAGCTCGATTTTATTAAACATTAGTGGGTACTCCTGTGGAAGATTTTGATGGGTGTAAAAACTGAGTCCTTAATGCATTACAAAAAAAAAGAAAAAAAAAATTTACCCCAGTCACAGATACGAGCCAAGTCAGACATTTGGTGTGCCATAGTCTCATCCCTTGTTTGCTAAAGTAAATGCTGGGATGGACGTTGCAGGAACCAAAAGGAAAGGTGAATGGTGGAATCATCATCGTATGAATGGATAGGGTTAGATGTACAGCTTAGAATATCACTGATGAATAAAAAGAAGAGAGTTGGTGATAGGACAGAGCCCTGAGGAACACCACTGTTGATAGATCTGGGAGAAGAACGATGGCCGTCTACAACAGGGGCTATAGAACGACCAGAGAGGAAGCTGTAGATGAAGGCACAGATAGGAGGATAGAAACCGTAAGAGGGCAATTTGGAAATTAAAGATTTATGCCAGAGTCGATCGAAAGCCTTTGAGATGTCAAGTGCAATGGCAAAGCTTTCGCCAAGGTCCCGAAAGGAGGATGACTAGCAGTCTGAAAAGTAGGTGAGAAGATCGCCAGTGGAGTGTCCCTGACGGAACCCATACTGACGATCAGAAAGAAGGTTGTGATAGGAAAGATGCCTTAAAATTTTCTGTTAAGAATAGGCTCCAAAACTATTGAGACACAGGTTGTTAAAGCAATTGGACGATAGTTAGAGGGTTGGGAACGGTCACCCTTCTTTGGGACTGGCTGAATTAGAGCAAACTTCCAGCAAGAAGGAAAAGTACAAGTTGAAATAGAAAGGCGAAAAAGTTTACCTAGGCAGGGTGTAAGCTCAAAAGCACAGTTGGTTAGGACAACAGGAGGAACTCCATCAGGCCCATATGCCCTGTGATGGCAGAGAATACACCAGCAGAAGAAATTTTATTGTCAGCCATGTGGAGGTCAGAGGGGGGAAGTGATGGAGGAACAGCACTGGAATCGTCTAAGATGGAATTGGAGGAGAAAGTCTGAGCGAAGAGATCTGCTTCATCAATAGAAGAAATAGCTACAGAACCATCATAGTAGAAAAGAGGAGGGAAGGATGATGAGGTACAGTTGTTAGAAAGATTTTTGGCAAGATGCCAGAAGAAGCGGTAAGAATTCGGGATGGAGAGTTGAGAGCATTTAGAACAGATGAAATGATTTTTGGCAGAACGAATAAGAGACTTAGCACGATTCCGGGCAGAAACATAAAAAACATGTGATTCAGGGGTGGCCTGGCTCTAGTACCTTTTAAAGGCCCTCTCCTTGTTGCGGATATCATTAGAACAAGCGTAATTAAACCAAAGCTTTCTTACATTAGTCAAAGGATATGAAGAAGGAATGTATGCCTCCATGCCTGAGAGAATAACCTCTGTAATGCGCAAGGCACACTCAGATGGCTCCCAGCCATGGAAGCAATATTCATTCCATGGAGAATCAAAGAAGTACTGCCTGAGGGCCTCCCAATATGCAGCTCCAAAATGCCACAGTTGACATTTCTTTGGAAGGTTCACAGGCCGTAGAGTGATAGGACAAGTTAAGGTAATAAGGTTATGATCGTCTGAGCCCAATGGAGAGAAAAGATTGACAGTGTAAGCAGAAGGATTAGGTGTAAGGAAGAGGTCAAGTATGTTGGAGCTGTCTCCAAGCCTGTCAGGGATATGGGTAGGGTGCTATACAAGCTGCTCTAGGTCATTAAGGATATTAAAGATGTAGGCTTGTTCACCAGGAGGATCAGTGAAAGGAGAGGAGAGCCAGAGGTGGTGGTGAATATTGAAATGTCCTAGAGTGGAGATTTCAGAGAAAGGAGAAATGGATAGAATGTGTTCCATAAAAGAAGTAAGATAGTCGAAAAAAAATTTGATAGTCAAGAGAATTAAGGGATAAGTAAACAGTGCAGATATATTTCAGAGAATGACAGGACAACCGAAGCCACAGAGTGGAGAGCTCAGAAGAATCAAGTTCAGGAACATGAGAGCAGGATAAGTTGTTGTGTACATATACACAACATCCACCTTTGGCTTTGAAATGAGTATAAATCAGGAGGATACAGAAAAGGGTTTGATGTCAGTTGCCTCAGATAGCTGAGTTTCGGGTAAAAAGAGAAGGTGAGGTTCAGAGGTGTTCAAGATAGAGAAAGTTAGAGGAAAGGTTGTGAATGTTGTAGAAATGAAGAAGTGAGTCAGACACTGGTTCAAGGCAGCTCGTTGAGTCGTCACCGGGAAAGGGGCGGATGGTGGGGGCATTTGTGTCCACCCCCCCTCTGGGGACCCCGAGGCATGGTTTAACTCGCCGTGTGTCGGACACCCCAGACATACAATGGCACGCCATTGCCGGGCAATTTTCTATTTCTTTTTCTTTAGGGTAAAATGATAGATTTTGATGTGAAAAAAACGAATATGACCATTAAAAGACTCACTGGAGGCTACAACTGCGTTTTCTGGAAGTCCTCGGTCTGCCCCTCAGGTGTGGTTACCCAGAAGAACCGCAGTGAAGGTGAGAGAAAACCTCGTTTTCTACGAAGGTAAACTCAGGTATTCTGGCCAACGTTACTCTGGGAAGGTCTAGCAATGTTTTTTACACTTTTCAGTTTGCTTCATATGCATATTTTTGTTTTCACTGGATTTCATACAAAAAACATGTTTTTTTCCCATATAAATCACTCAGTACTGCAACACCTGTCACCTGTCACGTATCTTTCTCACTGTGTATCCTTCGTCTTACATTTATGGTACCTTATATACAACTTTTCTTCACTATGTACTGTACTTACACTTACGGTAAATTATTTACATCATGCCTTCAGTATACACAGACACTGTAAGAGTGTTTCTGAGTGCCTCACTGTGAATACATCACCTTACACTTATGATAACAACATTACTTCACTATATACAGTCCTTACACTTATGAGAAAATATTTACAAGAGTCTTTCTCCGTCTTACTCAATAGTTTTGAAGAGTGTGGTGCTCCTCAAAGCAAGGATAGATGCACAGACCAAGGTTGCATTATGCACACACATGCCAACAGTCCTTCCGCTGAGTACGCGGCCTTGTGATGCTATTTGTGCACACATGACACCTTTGCTGTGGATTCTGACGAGTCTCACTGGGAGGGATGATCGTGAGGAAGTGGCAACCAGTGAGGCGGATAGGTGTTGCAGCAGTGTGACTGTGGCAAGCGGCAGTCCTTTCTTCTGACTATTCCCCCAGTATTTCCCACACCAGCTCACGAATATAAGCCTTTAAGGTCTCCTTTATGCCGGTTACCTGACCATGAGCAGGTGAGCATTCAGGACTGTGATGTCGAGGAGGTGGAAGAATAGTTTCTTGTACTATTTCATCATAGGCCTGGTACAATCCACGTTGGAAATCATTGCGTCCGACTGATCTACCTGTTGCATATTCACATTGTAGGCCAAGACAGGTTCTGGTTTCCAGACGTGGCGCCGCCCTTCTGTCCTGTAGTCAATGCTGTCGGTGCAGTGTACGAGTGGCCTGTGTACAGACGAGAGAAGGAAGACTTCTCTGTTGTGATACCATGCTGTTGCAAGGATGTTATTGGCCTTGTAAAATACAACTTCAGTTCCTTTGTAGCTTCATCCACACCTTCACCATGTGCTTCCGGCTTTTTTTTACAGTGCCACACAGGACCTGTCTCCTGAAGGTGAAGGTACCTGGCCAGAAGGGGGCTTTGTGTACCAGTTGTCCAGGTACCAGGATGTGCCCATCATGAAAGTACTCATCGATCATTGTCTTTTACCTCAGCCCCAGACAGTCCCGGGTTCGATCTTCGACGATGTCCGTCTGAACACACCAAAGGACTATGGTCCTGCACATACCTAGTCTTACAGTCACAGCGATCACAAAGATTTTGAAACCAAACCTGTTCCTTTTGCTGGGGATATTTTTTGCCTAAAGGCAATATTACCTCTCCATAGCACAAGACTCGTCTATGAACGAGGTCTCTGTAGAGAGAAAAGAAAGTAAGAAATTCTCACGTATGGGGGTGATCGAAAACCACATGTATCCTCCTCATCCTGTCCATGTTGTTTGCGTTTGCTAAGGTCAAGTTGGTCAAAGAAATGCAGTCGGCTCAGGATGTATTCCTCCCCATTACTTTCCCAGAGATAGGTGTTTCCATTAGTGGATCTACAGTGAGTCCAGTAGGAGGGGAGCTGGTTCTTTTTCCAAAATCCTCACCAAAAGTACCAGGCCTAGAGACACACCATACATTTCGTGCTTAGCTCACGTCTACCTCAAACAACCGGCAATGTGACGTCTGTGTTGCCCCTACACGCTGAAAGGCAGCAAAGGCGTTTGTTAGCCCCTATAACCGTGGAGCGTCACTTTCGTGACGGCCTCGGGAGCAAGGGATCATACCACGGGGCGTCACTTTGACGATTCTGGTGTTATTTTGGAATTCGCCTGGCTTTTCAAGTGGTGGCTTGTAATCATCTATCTAATACTACCAGTGTCCAGCTATACTCATTTCTGCTAATGTCACCTGTACTCCCCATCCACTGTTGACAATTTAGCCATTATTCTCATGTCCTTGACTCCCCCCTCGTTACCACTCTCCTCCCGCCTGACCAGCTGCCTGCACTACTACAAATGCTGGACGGATTTTTTCCCACTTTATTTTATCCACTGAACATGTGCCCTTTGCCCTATTCTTATACAAAATAATATCTAAAAGAAAGAGAAAAAGTAACTGATACTGTCTTTATACATCTGGAAAATGGGCTAATTATCACCTGGCAACACCTCATGTGCACTTGTTTGCTAATGTTCCCTGTTTATTTCCCCCTTGAAATATGCTGTTTTGACGTTATTCTCGTAATAAAAATACATATAAGAAAAGGAAGGGAGAAGCCTAAGTGATATTTACATTCTACCTGAAACTATCTATCTATCTATCTATTGCCAGACGCCTCAATCCCGTTGGGGTGGCCACAAACAAATCGCTGCCTCCACGTCCCCCCTGTCCCCCTGCCATTTCACTGCCCCGCTTCTGAAGCTCACACCCTGCATCCCCCTCATGTACCTCTCCACCCCATCCCTCCATGTCTCATCCTCGGCTTCCCCTCCCTCTTCCACCCTCCACCTCACTCACATACACTCTACTTCTGGTCAGTCTTTCACCCTCCATCCTCTCCACATGGCCAAACCATCTCAGTGTATTCCTTCTAATGCTTCCCTATCACATTCATATCCACACCACAATGCTCCTTTATATTCTCATTTGTCAGCCTGTTTCTCCATGTGACTCCACTAAGCTTCTCCTAAATGACTCATTTCCACTCAAGCTCTCACTCTTTGACTTGCGTCCTTTCAGCAATGTCAAAGCTTTCACTTCACCTGAAACTACCTAATTTATTATGTATTGTCTAGATTTCACTGCCAATCATTTCATGCAAGCTGTATATATTAGGGCAGCTGTCACCACACCTGACCATTGGCAGCCCTTCACTCCCCCTAGGCAACAAAACATTCAGTTTACCAAGGTCTGTCTTTCAAGGTGAAACCATCGTCGGATTCCCGCAACTGTCCAATTCATGCTTTTTAGCCCTTATTGCAAGGGGCCCTGTGACCTCTTCCCCTATTAAACCTCTCATGTGGGAAAGGGGTAAAGGGCTAAGTGACTGCTATGCATGGAACGTGAACTGGCTAATTTATCAATGAAAATGATGGTCAGTGGCTACTGATCTTTCTGGTGACTCTAAAACAGTGCAAGTGGAAATGTAAATAATGTGTAAATAATGTGTAAACTTAGCAAGTGAAAGCAATGAATGTAAATCTATAAGTGAGCAGTGAAAATAGTTTTATAAGTTACTGCAAGTGACAATGTGCATAACATAGTGTAAATAAAATAGAAATGTAAATAATAGTAAATATAATAGAGAATGTAAATAGAAATATAAATGAGTAGTAATATAAGATAACGAGTATATATATTAGGAGTAATGAAAGTGAAAGTTTCACTCTAGTATGTATGAATACTATGAGTTATAAAAGTGAAAGTGACAGATTTGCTCTCAACGCAAGTATACAAGGACGAGAAGGTGAGTGCTCTGGAGTGAAAATAAATCTACTTACTGAAAGAAACTTATAGATAAATATTGTATACATAAATAAGTGTAAATAAAGTACTAGGAATATAAGGTGTGGAGTGTGTTATTTATAAATAATAAATGACAGCTCCACAACTAGGAAATACCATCAGGGAAACCAGCACGGGAGGAAAGCTGGAATGCACTCATAATTTACATTGCTTTCCACAGTGTTTTCTATTTTTGGAATATGGATTCCAAACTACTTGAAATTCATAGGAATAGTGTTTGTAGATTATAATATCAGGCAGTGGTAACCATATTACGGGGTATCGGGAAGTGTAAAATGGAGACTTTCTGTTATTACCCAACTTCAGAAAGTCTCCACAAGTCCTACGTGGCAGACGTGATGAATGCTCAACAAACATCCCAGAGGAAAGCTTCGAAGGTATGTGCTATAAGAATATTTAACTATAATATCTTCTAGGACTAATAACTTGATTTTTGGCAAATATTTTTACAAAGTCTGTCAGAGAGCCCGAATATCCCTAGCAGGGACCAGCATGTCGAGCCAAAACAACCCTGTGGTTTATGGGTTAGGGCTACAATTCTCAATATAAAGTCCACAGTAAAGAAACTTCTAAAAGAAATCCAGCCCTAGTTGAAGTTGGGGTTAGTTCAGGTACAGTACACCCAGCAACATGCTCTGTATGTGAACGGGTGTATTTCTGGAACAAAGTCACTCCCCATCCTCCCACTCCCACGTCAGTTCCTCCTAATCACCATCATCACCTCCCTCATCCAAGGGCCAGTGGGGAAGCGACAGGGGAAGTGTGAGGAAGGAGGGAAAAGTCTCACTAGAGGTGCTGGGAAGTGTGGGGAATAGGGGAACGTTTTCCCTCAATATGATTGGAAATGTAGCAAAAGGAAGAAACACTTTCACGGGATGTGCTGGATGTGTGGGAATTTGGGGAACACTTTCTGTCAGGATGTGCTGGCTGCAGCTAATGGGGGAACACTTTGTCCTGAGGTGCTAGGGGCGGGGTTAGGTCATATGGGTGCGAGGGAGAAGCAGCAGGCAAGATGGACTCACCTGCGTCCCCAAGCCAGTGGAATATTCTCAAATCTCCCTCTCTTCCTTCCTAAAACTCCCAACCCCACATGGGAATATCCCCAACTTCCCCAGCCACCCAGGAATACTAGAAGCCTTCACCTCCTCCTCTGAATCCTCCCTCCTCATCAAGTAAGGCTGAAGGCAAACGACATGGTGATGGCTCTCATCCCTCGGGTACTAGCATACCCCCACATACCTGGATTTCCTTGGTGTGGGTATTTCCTCCCTCACTAGTACTTTCAACTTCCAGTTGCACATAATCCTTATCTTTCACAGTGTCATCGTCAACGTCACTTTCGCCAGTGTAGGACACCCTCAGGAGCTCCTGAATCTCATCGTCAAGAAAGACCACGGCATAGAACATGGACTGTACAGTATGAGATTGGTACAAGCAGACTGAGGCTGAGTGAGGGCGATGCCTCAGCACGTAAGTGTATAGGCCTGAGTGCCTGAGGTAAGGTGGTGGAAGAGTTGTCGTACATCCTCACCAATTTTTGCACGCCTCGTTTTGAAAAATTGTGCTCTCCTGTGATTTTTGGAAAAAAAAAAAAAAAAACAACAGCACTGGCACCAAGCGCGCAATTGTGTAACGCCGTTTTAAAACGACACTGGCACAGGGCAGGTTAAGTCTCTTGCAGCAGTTTTCCTTTACTTAATTTTTGAAAAGGAAGTGTAGCTATCTACTGTGCCATGTAGTTTGGTGTTGACAGTTAGATAAACTTGTATTGGAGGTAGTATGCTGGCCTACTCTCTGTGTTACTGAAACACTTTTTTTGAAAAAAAGTTCAGCAAAGAGGGATGGGTCAGGAACTAGTCCCAAGGGTTGATGAAATGGGAGCTCCAGCTCTCCTTGACATCAGCTTTCCACCCACACTGGGAGTAATGCCCTCCTCAAGTGGTGCTACAGTCTACTTCCTGTAATATATATATATATATATATATATAGTGCTCATAAAAGTGTTAAGCGCACCCTGCGCCCAAAAACAAACAAAACAAAGAAATCTTTCAAGCTGCTATGGAAAAAACAGGTAAATAATGCATTATAATTACTTTTTAATGCTTAGTAGGGGTATCGTTTACGCCTCTTCACCGGACCCTGAGACTTCGTGGAAATGAAGAGGGCCAGGTTCCTCCAGGTGCTGAGGTGATAGAGTATTTTCCCAGGTCTTGCGAATGGGGCTGCTTCCAGCTTCGGCAGAAGAACTCACGTCCTTCCCTTAGGAGATCCTTTTTATGATGTACCAGAGGAGTTCTTTATTGGGATGAGGTAAAGGGCTATTGCCTGGCCAGTCCATTCATGAAGGGAACTCTTGCAGCTCACGAAGCCAGTTGGTGACCAGACTTGGTAGTGTGAGCAGGTGCACAGTCCCCATGCTGAAAGACTCGTGTACCCCTGTGAGCTCAAAGGTCTCGGGTAGATGATCCTACACTACCACAAAGCAGCTCCAGGTAACCGTCCAGATTCACTTTGTGGTTCCTGGGAAGAACAAGCTTACCCAACCCCTTACGGAGAGAAAACAACCCCAGTACCATAGAAGAAGTGAATCAGGGGGTTTAACTGTGCTTTCCACGTAACGGGGGTCAAGTGGGTCACTACCTGTGTGCCGGTACACTCGCACTCCGCGATTACAGGTAAAGGGTAGATGTTCCATCACCAGGCTACAACACAGACAACCACTGCTCATCACTTATATGTAAGATACTTGTTAGCAATGGCAAGCCAATGAAGTCTTGTTGGCAACGTGTTAGTAGGGCTTTCCTCACAGGCCTGTGGGCTAGTGTTAGTCCAAATTCATGGACTCTTCGAGAAACAGTGCTCACTGAAACTTCACCAAACACTTTCCAGTTGCTCTCCTTGGAGGCCTTTTTGCAGTAACACGAGGATTAGAGCTCCACTGCATGTTTTAGCACATCCACAGGACCTCAATACTTACTGAAGCTTTCCTGGGCCTTACTAGACCGTTGTTTCTTTGTAGAAATGTCACCACTGGTTTTCTGCCCCACCTGCCTGTAATGGGCACACCACATTCTGCACTGTCGACTGTGCCACACCAACCACTTCACTAATTTCCTTTCTTGGGATGGACAGTCTCCTTTACAACAATGATCTGTGAAATGATTTACACTTCGGAGATTTCACGGGTAGGGGCCATATTAAAGTGCCAAAGGTCAAAACACTCTAGGTTCACTAGGTCAAGATTGGAGCAGTAAGAGAGGGAGGAAGCGACCAGCTTCTCACTCTCTCGCATCCTGCTGAGCAACTGAGTCGCCAATGAACCACCGCGTAGTGGGCCATGAGACGCCGAGACGTCATGTTAGCACCCGAACATACCATCTAAATTTTTTAACCCCAATTTACTTTTTATTCTTTTTGGAAAAAAAGCAAAAATATCACGCACCTTGACATGGGTATACAACACACTTTTGTTGAGCGTTGGATTTATCTATCTATCTATCTATCTATTGCCAGACGCCTCAATCCCGTTTGGGGTGGCCACAAACAAATCGCCTCCAAGTCGCCCCTGTCCCCCGCCATGAACTGCCACCACCTTATACCCCCCTCTCTCATATACCTTTCCACCCCCATCCCTTCATCTCATCCTCAGCCTCCCCCTCCCTCTTTCACCCTCCACCTCACTCACATACACTCTCTTCGTCAGTCTTTCACCACCTTCCATCCTCTCTTTTGGCCAAACCACCTCCAGTGTATTCCTCCTGTACGCTTCCTATCACATCCACATCAACACCCTGGCAACGCTTCCTTCACATCCTCGACCGTCAGCCTGTCTCTCCATGTGACTCCTGAGGCTCCTCTGTGTAACTCGACGACTTTTCCACCACCTGCTCTCTCACTCTTGACATGTGTCCTGCCAACAACGTCAAGCTTCACTTCCGTACGTTACGGTTGGTAACACAATACTGTCATGTAGTAACTTTTTCACTTCCATGCTCACTTCCTCACATAACTTATCCCCACTGCTTTCAAGGCACCAGCAACCTTTCTTCCCTGCTATACCCTTTCAAGCGCCTTCACCCTCCCAAACCTCCATCCTTACTCATCCCCACTACCTGCCCAAGTACTGAAACGTGCTCACATTTTCCAATTCCTCACCATCCAACCTCGCTGGCACATTCACTGACTTCACCTCTCTCAAAGACCATCACTTTACTCTTCCCTACATTTCACCTTTAGATTCCGTTTCTTACCGCCTCTCTCAAACTCATCCACCAAGCCTTGCAGTTCCCCGTCTTCGTGGGTCTTCACTCAACATACTTGATAATAATCACATCTACGAACAACCCAATGAAAGGTACAGGGAGTTTCCAAACACTATCCTCTCTCACCAGAGGCCACTCCAACATCCACTACCCCCACAGCAGCCTCTTTTATTACCCCATCGGTGTACAGATTTGAACAACCATGAAGACATGACACATCCCTGTTTCAACCCAACTTTCCAAGAGAAAAATTCACGTAGTTCACCATCCACACGCACTGCAGCCTTCGCATCATCGTACATACTCTTCACAGCATTCAACAACTTCCCATCTACGCCATATATTCTTAACACTTTCCACAATCCTTGTCTATCCACCCTGTCATGTGCTTTCTCCAAATCCATACAACTTCTTTCCCTTCTCTAGAAACTTTTCCACTAAAGATCTGAGAATGAATATCTGATCTACACAACCTCTTCCCTTCCTACAGCCTCCCTGTTCTTCTCCAACTAATTTCTTTGTTCTTTCTCTAACTCTGTCAATAAGTATCCTACCATACACTTTTCCTATTATACTAAGAAGACAAATGCCCCTATGATTACCACACACTTCTTTTTCCCCTTTTCCTTTGTACAAGGGAATAATTATACCTGACTTCCAATCCTCCGGGACTCTACCTTCCTCCCAGGCCAATCTGCACATCTTCCACATCCATTCTACTACTATCTCTCCCCCATGCTTCACCATTTCACCACACTCTCCATCAATTCCTGAGGCTTTCCCTGATATATATATATATATATATATATATATATATATATATATAGAGAGAGAGAGAGAGAGAGAGAGAGAGAGAGTATATCATCATCATCATCAGCCGTATGAGTATCCATTGCAGGACCGGCCTATCCCGACTGAAGTCAGGACGATACAGCCAATGTATCTCTACCAAGTGGCTTAGGCTGTCTAATAGAAATTGTATGTAGGGTGAGAGGTGCTTGTAAGTGTAATTATAGTGTTGAAGTGGCTTTGGATGTGTGTGTAGTCTGTGAACCAAATGTAATCGGCCCACACAAGCCGACTGGGTGCAAGGATACTTTATAGTATGCGACACTGGTTCATCCACAGCACCCCTTGTGTCCGCCAAAGTAGTACGTGGCCGGGTGAACACTTCCAAAGTTCATTACCCTGGTGGGGCGCGAACCCTGGTTCACCCGTGTACGAAACCGCACACTCTACAACTGTACCACAGGGGCTTCATATATATATATATATATATATATATATATATATATATATATATATATATATATATATATATATATATATATATATATATATATATATTGTTACGGAACAGAGAAAGATAATGTACACTTCAAGTGAGAATACTAAAAATCACTACTGTCCCGTAAAGTTCCAGGTTCAAAACAAAAGAGTTAGGTAAAATTACAAGTTAAAGTTTAATGCTCAAACTAACAACAAAACATTCAGGACTCATAAGGATAATGTAATGGCAAAAAACAGGTTAAATATATGGTTAACTCCAATAGCCTCTATTAACACGAAATTAGCAAGAGTAAATTTATCTAAGTCAGTCCTGATAAAATGAGAAAACCAGATAATACTCAGTGAATGCAAGATATATTATTACAGATACAAAATATTATTACCACTGGCTGACAGTATGAATGACAAAAACTTTACTAGGCCTAAGAATTAACACCTTATGCTATACAGTACAAGAACAAAATGTAATAACAATTATACTCAAATTACACAACTGTTAGATGGCTGGAGACTTCCTGAGCACTCACAATAATAATAACAACTGTACAGGGGAGGACAGAGATGTGAGCAAAATGAGGAGTAGATCTAAGTGGCAATTAATGCAGAGACTGACCTCATTATATAGGGGCCGGCAGAGCTTGATATAACTTGTAAGAAGGACGCGCAAATGAAGCCATAGGGGACAAAGAGTTGACAATCCTGCTCTGAACAACAGAAAGGAACGACTTACTCTACGATAAGGGAGGAGGGGGAGTGACGTAGAACTCGCTCATGATCAAACATGCAGCATACTGTTCTTTAGAATTACTCATAGGATGATGATATCATAGGCTATGTAAGACCTCCCCACAAAGATAAAGAAATTTACAAAGGAAATTTCTTATTACTCTAAAACAATCTGTCTAAAGTCTAGATAAGCAATCTGCAATAACATTTTCTTTCCTCTTGACATGTTGTATGTCTAATGAATACTCCTGAAGAAGTAGACTCCATCTTGTCAATCTCTGATTTTTTTTTTTAAACTTACTAAGGAATTTCAGTGGGTTATGATCAGTATAAATGACTATGGGGTCAAAACCAGAACACAAATCAAATGAAAAATGCTGTAAACCCAAAATCAAGGCCAAAAACTCTTTCTCAGTAGTTGAGTAGTTCTTTTGAGGTGAAGTGAACTTCTTACTATTATAAGATACAGGGTGTTCAATACCCTGATCATCCTCTTGCAGCAAAACAGCCCCAGCTCCTGTATGACTTGCATCAACAGCCATCTTAAAAAGCTTAGCAAAATTTGGAGTAGCGAGCACTGACTGACTTAATAGGATAGCTTTAAGTTTGCTGAAACAGGATTCACAGTTATCGGTCCAGACAAATTTAACTCCCTTTTTCAGTAGGTCTGTAAGTGGTGATACAAGAATTGAAAAGTTAAGAACAAATTTCCTGTAATAACCTACCATTCCCAAAAATCTCTATAGCTCTTTCCTACTTTTAGGTCTGGGAAGATCACTTATAACCTGAACCTTAGCTCCTGGTGGTGCAACATGTCCATCACCAATTACGTACCCAAGATACTGAACTTTAGCTTGACCAAACTCACACTTTGATAAATTAGCTTCAAGATTAGCCTGAACCAAACGCTCAAGAATTTACTGACATGGCATAGGTGATCTTTCCAGCTGTCACTGAAGATTAATACATCATCAAACATAAACAACACACCCTGCCAAACCCTCTGTTACAACATTCATGAGCTTCTGAAATGTGGCTGGTGCATTCTTCATACCATATGGCATTACAGAACATGCAGAAGTCTTTCCTAGTGTTACAAAACATGAGATCTCCCTAGCACGTTCAGTCATAGGTACTTACCAGTATCCCTTTAACAAATCAAACTTACTTATGTACCTAGCCTTTCCGATCTTCTCTATGCAATCTTCCACACGAGGGAGAGGGTAAGTGTCTGTTTTGGTTATCTGATTAACACGTCTGTAGTCGATGCAAAGCCGCTGTGACCCACCTGGCTTAGGGACTAGAGTGACAGGAGAACTCCACTCGCTCTGACAGGGCTCAATCATCTTGTGGTCCAACAGGTAGCCAAGCTCCTTCTGGATGAGAGGAACTTTCACTGGGTTCACACGGTAAGGAGGCAGTTTAATTGGCTTTGCGTCTCCAACATCGACATCATGCATCAACACAGTGGTTCTTCCTGGAGTGGCACGGAACACTTGCGGGTACTCCTGCAGTAATGCCGAAAACTCCTGCCTTTCCTCGGGAGCTAGATGAGAAAGCTTAGTCTGGAGATCATTCATGATATCAAGATTCTTCCCCAAACTATCACTCAGGCTCATGCTGCATGGGAGAACTTCACTTACAGACTCGGGTGGAACAGCTACAGTGCAGACTGGGTTATTTTCGTCCCGCCTGTGATATAACTTTAGCATGTTGATATGACAAAGGTGCTTGTTCTTTCTACGATCTGGTGTGACAATGACATAGTTGACATCACTGAGTTTCTTCTCCACGAAATAAGGACCACTAAACTTGGCTTGAAGTGGTTGCCCATGCACCGGTAGCAGAATCAAAACCCGATCTCCTGGCTGAAAGTGGCGTAACCTGGACTTCTTATCATACCAAGTCTTCATCTTCTCCTGAGCAACTCCTAAATTCTCTCTCGCCAGCTGTAAAGCAGTGGACAGCCGTTCTTTGAACTTCATCACACACTCCAGCAGGTTGACGCCATTTTCCTCCGACAGCCAGCATTCCTTGAGTAGCGTAAGGGGTCCTTTTACTTCATGGCCAAACAGTAGTTCAAAGGGTGAGAAGCCCAGTGATTCATTTGGAGATTCTCTTGCGGCAAATACAACGAATGGAAGACCTTCATCCCAGTCTTTCTGATGTTCCAAACAATATTTCTTGAGCATCGATTTGAGTGTTTGATGATATCTCCCCAACGCTCCTTGGGTTTGGGGATGGTAAGCTGAAGACGTGATCTGAGTGATGCCAAACTCTTTCAGAGACTGCTTGACAACATTTGACATGAAATTACTTCCCCGGTCTGACTGTACCTTCTGAGACCAAACTTTGTGAAGAACCCTAGCATTTCCTTAACCACGTTCTTTGCTGAGATATTTCTAAGTGGAATGGTTTCAGGATAACGAGTAGCCATATCAATCAGGGTCAACACATAAGAAAATCCTGAAGAAGTCTTAGGAAGAGGGCCCACAATATCCACCAACACACAGGTGAATGGCGCCTCAAAAGGAGGAATGGGAACTAGAAGAGCAAACCATTTCTGTCTGACTAAACTTCCCCACAACTTGACAGGTGTGACAAGTCTTACAATACCAGGAAACATCCCTGAAGATACCTGGCAAGTAGAAGTGTTTCAAAATGCGTGCCACAGTCTTCCTCACTCCATTGTGTTCTGCCAAACTGGAATCATGAGCCACTCTAATGATATCCTGCCTACAAACACGAGGGATGACAACTTGATGTACAACCACCCATTCACAGTCGGCTGATGCTGTTGGGGGTCTCCACTTCCTCATAAGTACTCCTGACTTTATATAACTAACAAGTAGAAGCACCGGCTGACTCTTCCTCACTGCAAGCAGAGTTAGCTAGACCTTTCAACTCAGGGTCAGCAACTTGCAACTCAACCAACTCTTGACGAGACAAATTATCAACACTACAGGGTACTGCCTGAGCTAGGATAACATCATCATCATCATTATCCTCTAAGTCACCAGTAACTTTAGACTTAGCCCTAGTGACAGCACATGCAGGGAACACATCAGGGATATCACAATCCTGGGTCGCACCCACTGGCTTACTAGACAACTGAAGGAGCTGGACACACTTGACTTCCACCAATATCATTTCCAAGTAAGAAAGTTACACCTGACATTCGGAGTGTCTCAACCAACCAACCATAACAGAACCATTAACAAAACCAGACTTTAAATTCACTCTGCACAGAGGGACAGGGAAGTAATTATTCCCTACACCTTGTAAGATTACAGTTTCATCAGAGGAATTAACATTAGAGCCTAGAACACTGGTCAGCATAAGGGATTGGCAGGCACCTGTATCACGATACATTTTAACTGATTTCCTGTCATTACTGTCCAGAGGAACTGACAAAACCATCAGACAGGAAATTAGCACATGAACTCTTGAGAGTGTCACCCACGTTACTGCTCAAAGGAGGAGCTCCATCATGAGAATTTAATTTACCCCTCAAAGCAGGTTCAGTTAACTCAGTTAAAGAATTCTGGGAACTGTCAAGGGTGGACACTAGACCAATTGACTGAATATTTAAAGACTCCTTTTTGTTCACATCACGCTGTCTCCTGAAACATTTCTCCGTAGTATGACCAAACGTACTACAATAAGTACATTTACTTTTCTGAAACCTAGAG
>NW_027642996.1:0-4995 GCF_032717465.1 Coenobita brevimanus | reverse complement strand
GGCGAGCGGCAAGTGGCCGACGCACCCCCCGCAGAAGGTGGTGGTATTGACGCAGGGGGGTACAGGCCACATTGCCGATATTGCTTTTCCTTAATGTTCGTAGTCCATACGAAAATGCCAGGTGGTCACGGCGAATACGGAGGGGAGGCACATTCGCCTCCACTTCCATACGAGCTACACGGGTACACCGGACAGCTCCAAGACACATTCGCAAGCATTTATTCTGTAACACATCCAATCCTTTCAGCGTGGCATCAGATGCAGAGCCATACACCTGTGCGCCATAGTCTAGCTTTGATCGAATAAGGGACTTATACACCATTAATAAAGATTTTCTGTCGGCACCCCAGGTAGTACCCGCTAGGTACTTGAGGACATTTAACGGTTTATGACAACGAGCAAGCAAAGTATTAACGTGAAGTTTAAAATTCATTCTACGATCAAAATGTATTCCTAAAAATTTTACAGAATTTTGAAAAGGTACCGCCTGATTATCCAAAGTTAAGCACAAATTAGGTACGTTACGATTAGTGAAAACTATAGCGGCACACTTACGGACGGAAAACTTAAATCCCCACTGCAAGGCCCATTGGTGGACGGAGTCAAGGGCTGCTTGAATCCGCCCAGCCGAAAATTGTGCATTACGGGAAGAGTGCCATATTGCACAATCGTCAGCGTAGAGCGAGTATTTAAGATTCCTCGGGATGGGAGCTGATGACAGAATATCATTGATCATAATACTAAATAAAGTAGGACTAAGCACACTTCCCTGTGGCACCCCGTTTTCCTGGATAAATATATCCGATGTTACGTTACGGGGCAATTTGACAGAGAAAGTTCTGTCCCTTAAGAAATTTGAAATAAAAACAGGCAAATTTCCTCTTAAACCATAAGCATAGAGCTTCATTAATATACCGTGTCGCCAGGTCATGTCATAGGCTTTATGGATGTCCAGGAACACCCCTATCATGAATTCTTTATTGGCAAATGCCTCTGCAATACAATGCTCCAAATTCATTAAATGATCTAGTGAACTTCTGTATTTACGGAAGCCACATTGTTGATCATTTAACAAATTCTTCGACTCTAAAACAAAAAGAAGCCTATTGTTAACCATACGTTCCATGACCTTACATAGACAAGAAGTCAACACAATAGGACGAAATGAAGTGGGATTCATAAGACGACCAGCCTCTTTGGGTATCGGTATGACGTGCGCAAAGTGCCATGAGTTTGGGAACGTTCGAGACGCCCAAATCTCATTGTACAATGCTAACATCTTAATCAGGTTGTCCTGATTAAGATGCTGGATCATACCATACGTGATGGTGTCTGGTCCAGGGCTGGTGTCTTTACAGGATTTAAGGGCAAGGAGCAGTTCATCTAGCGTAAACTCTTGGTTGTACGGGGAGTTTACGTCTTCTGTGGCAAAGTCTAATATCTGTAGCTCAGCCGTGCGTTTATGATGTTGGAAACGCGGGTCATAATTGGCTGAGCTACTTACATGAGAAAAACTCCTGGCGAGGATGTTAGCAACGTCCACGGGCTCGTCATAGGTGGTGTTATTCACCTGCAAGGTGGTGACAGGGAAGTATGGGCCTTTATTATTTAATAATCTTATAGTGGACCAGACTTTACGTAATGGTGTTGTACGAGTCACCGTGGACACAAAGGACCGCCAGGAGTCACGTTTGGCCCTTCTTATTATTCTCCTTGCCTCAGCCCGTGCCTGTTTGTATGCAATAAAATTTTCCTCAGTGGGCTGACTATCAAAAATCCTGTATCTCCTATTGCGTTTTCTTAATGCTTGTCGGCAATCCGGCGTCCACCAATGTGCTCTATGCTTCGCATGAACTGTAGAAGTCTTGGGAATAGCAGCCTCAGCTGCGTGTAATATGGATTGGGTTATATTTTCGACCTTAACATCTATGGTCTCCCCAGATATATCTAAATTGGCGATCCTTGAGAAGGATCCCCAATCTGCTTTCTTATAGTTAAATTTTGGAGGTGGAGGGTCCGAAATGATGTCGCGTGTATAAGAAAGACAGATGGGTAAATGATCACTTCCCAAGGAGTCGTCGTAAGGGTCCCATGAGAGATCTTGATGTATACCAGGGAGGCCAAAGATAAGTCAATGGCCGAAAAGTTACCAGTACGATCATCTACACGAGTCGCTCTACCATCGTTCAGAAGACAGAGGCTGGACTGTAGTATTAGGTCGGCTACTTGCTCCCCACGACCATCGATCCTCAAGCTACCCCATTGATAGTGATGGGCGTTAAAATCGCCCAACACTAACTTATTCCCAGGGAGATGTTCAACTAGTGAATTTAAAGCATCACTATCAATGGGGCCATGTGGAGGACAGTACAGAGAGCAAATAGACAGATACGTGTTATTAAATTTTACTCTGCACGCGACAGCTTCCAGAGTAGAATTTAGAATCACTTCCGTTTGTGGGTGTGATTTATGTGTGTAAATGGCAACTCCGTGACCTTCATATCTTCTATACGAGTGGTAGTGTCTGAACTGTGGAGGATCAGGATGATCCTCCAGGCGCGTCTCCTGTAAACAAACAACGTCTGGCCTGTGTATTGACAGCAAGATTGCTATATCTTGTAACTTATTCCCAATACCTCTACAATTCCACTGTAATACAGTGAAAGCGACGGTTTAAGATTTACGTTGGGGGCCAGTGTGTTTAGGCTTTTTGCCGCCCGCCAGAAGGCGAGCGACTACCGGTGGACCTATCCCGGTGCTTGCTTACGGAAACCTCCATATTTTCATCAATTACGAGGTTCCCAGGTTCCACCGAGGAAGAGCTACCCTTCCTCTCCCTCGCTGGGCCAGGAGTAGGAAGAACATGAGGACGTGACTTGGTAAGGGTGGTCATATTACTCTTACAAGAGTTGTCAGGCTTCGTTTTAGGCTTGACTGACTGAGAAGCAGCAGCAGCCTGAGAGTAGGAAGTTGTAACAGGGGTATCAGGTTGAGAAGTGGATTGGACAGGAGGCTGAGATGGAGAGGTAGAATGTGTGACAAGAGGAACCGGTTCAGGGTCAGTCTGTGTCCCAGCAGAGCACATCACGGGACGGGACATCACCGCCGAAGCATAGGACCTATTCGGCGTAGGAGTTGCATGCAACTGCTTCACCTTTTTCCTTGCTTCATAGTAGGAGACACCCTCAGTTGCCTTCACCGTGCAGACCTCTTTCTCCTCCTTCCACTTGGGACAGTCCCTAGAGGAAGTGGAGTGAGCACCCTTACAGTGGAAGCAACAGATAGTCTCTGATGTGCATTGCTCAGCATCGTGACCCTGTGTTGCACATTTGCCACACACTGACTGTGAAGCCCGACAACTCTTAGCAATGTGCCCATATAATTGACACTTCATGCAACGGAGTGGGTTGGGGATATAAGGTCTGACATTAACAATTTCATAGCCAACTTTGACATGTGCTGGGAGTGAAACTTTGCCGAAAGTCAAAACAATGGTGGCCGTCTTCGTCTTTATGCCTTCGGAAAATCTAGTTATAAACCGGGCATCGATGACATCTTGCTGAGCAAGTTCCTCTATGATTTCTTCCTCACTCATCACCATGAGATCCCTGCAAGTGATAACCCCCTTGCAGGAATTCATGGATGTTGGGATCTTGGCCTCGACATCATAGCAGTGGAATTTGCGCAGCTTTAACAAGTCCTTAACTTGGGAGGAATTACATGTCTTAACAAGGAGGTCTCCATTCACAAGTTTTTCACTTGTTCCACCTCCCCAGCACAGCCATCAATAACCTTCTTAATCATGAAGGGATTGAGACTGCTCAAGGGAGTGGAACCTAGAGCATGGATAATTACAAATTCAGCATTTTTAACATTTATGTCAAGAGGCAATCGAGTCTGGGGCCGTTCTGTCTGGGGGCTGTCAGTCCGTTGATCGGTCAGGGGTCGGTCAGGACCACCTCCCCCCCTGAGGGGGGGAGAGGCAGTAGGGGCGTCCTCCATAGTACCACTCCCCCCTAGCGGGGGAAGTGGGAAGAAGGAGAGAAAACAAGCAAAGGACAAACAGCCGGGGACCACACACCTAAGTCTGAGGTTGCCCTCTCAAACCACTCCAGGGAGGCCCGACCGTGTTTCTTCACGCCCCAGAGCGATCAGTGGGGGGGACCCTCCGTGGGCGATAAGCAAAGGTAAACTCAGTTTATTTGAACAGACACCTACTGTTCAAGACTAACAGGGAGGGGAGGTAACTGAGTACTAGCTAAACCTAAACGTCACCAGAAGGGTGAAAAAAAAAGAAGCTAATGCCGGTAAGGCAGCCCTGAATACTAGAGAAGAGCGCAGCGAAAAACACGTCTACACTCTCCACGACCATGCATCAAAGTCCGAATTTAATGGGTCACAGACGCCCTTATATAGCCTTCAGTCAGTTCGAAAATTCTCGTGAGATACATAAAGCAAAGTTAATGAAGCAAATGAAACAGTAAGTAAACAAATGAAACAGAACAGGAACTTAAAAGATAACGAGACGAGACCAACATAAAGGTTTATGAAGCTTCAATTACTTAATATTGAGATTTTAAAAACGAATTACTGACTGTAAAGACTTACAAATGAAACGCATTGAATCTTACCAAATTAGGGTGAATATAACAGTCGGGGATAACATACAAATATTACAATAATTATTACAATAATTATTAGGCCGTTTTTCTTGGCCCTTACAATATATATATATATATATATATATATATATATATATATATATATATATATATATATATATATATATATATATATACAGTATATATATATATATATATATATATATATATATATATATATATATATATATATATATATATATATATATATATATATATATATATATATATATATATATATATATATATATATATATATATATGTGTGTGTGTGTGTGTGTGTGTGTGACAGGGAACAGAATCAATTATAAACTATAAGGAGTAGGAAGGTAAG
>NW_027642995.1:0-4995 GCF_032717465.1 Coenobita brevimanus | reverse complement strand
GTAACTTTCTTACTTGGAAATGATATTGGTGGAAGTCAAGTGTGTCCAGCTCCTCAGCTGTCTAGTGAACCAGTGGCTGCGACCCAGGATTGTGATGTCCCTGATGTGTTCTCTGCACGTGCTGTCACTAGGGCTAAGTCTAACGTTACTGGTGACTTAGAGGATAATGATTATGATGATGTTATCCTAGCTGACACTTTTTCTTGCTAATTTGGACCACTCACCAGATGAGGCAGTACCCCGTAGTGTTGATAATTTGTCTCGTCAAGAGTTGGTAGAGTTGCAGGTTGCTGACCCTGAGTTGAAAGGTCTAGCTAACTCTGCTTGCAGTGAGGAAGAGTTCAGCTGGTGGTTCTACTTGTTATTATATAAAGTCAGGAGTACTTATGAGAAAATGGAGACCCCCAACAGCATCAGCCAACTGTGAATGGGAGGTTGTTCATCAAGTTGTCATCCCTCGTGTTTGTAGGCAGGATATCATTAGAGTGGCTCATGATTCCAGTTTGGGAGGACACCTTGGAGTGAGGAAGACTGTGGCACGCATTTTGAAACATTTCTACTGGCCAGGTATCTTCAGAGATGTTTCCTGGTATTGTAAGTCTTGTCACACCTGTCAAGTTGTGGGGAAGTGTAATCAGACACAAAAGGTTGCACCTCTAGTTCCCATTCCTCCTTTTGAGGCGCCATTCACCCGTGTGTTGGTGGATATTGTGGGCCCTCTTCCTAAGACTTCTTCAGGATTTTCTTATGTGTTGACCCTGATTGATAGGGCTACTCGTTATCCTGAAGCCATTCCACTTAGAAATATCTCAGCAAAGAACGTGGTTAAGGAAATGCTAGGGTTCTACCCAAGGAGGTACAGTCAGACCGGGAAGTAATTTCATTTGAAATGTTTTCAAGCAGTCTCTGAAAGAGTTGGGCATCACCCAGATCACATCTTCAGCTTACCATCCCCAGACCCAAGGAGCGTTGGAGAGATATCATCAAACACTCAAATCGATGCTCAAGAAATACTGTTTGGAACATCAGAAAGATTGGGATAAAGGTCTTCCATTTGTTGTATTTGCCGCAAGAGAATCTCCAAGTGAATCACTGGGGTTCTCACCCTTTGAACTACTGTTTGGCCATGAAGTAAGAGGACCCCTTAAGCTACTCAAGGAATGCTGGCTGTCGGAGAAAGATGACGTGAACCTGCTGGAGTATGTGATGAAGTTCAAAGAACAGCTGTCCACTGTTTTACAGCTGGGAAGAGAGAATTTAGGAGCTGCTCAGGAGAAGATGAAGACTTGGTATGATAAGAAGTCCAGGTTACGCCACTTTCAGCCAGGAGATCAGGTTTTGATTCTGCTACCGGTGCATGGGCAACCTCATCAAGCCAAGTTTAGTGGTCCTTATTTTGTGGAGAAGAAACTCAGTGATGTCAACTATGTCATCGCCAAACCAGATCGTAGAAAGAACAAGCACCTTTGTCATATCTTCATGCTAAAGTTATATCACAGGCGGGACGAAAATAAACCAGTCTGCACTGTAGCTGTTCCACCCGAGTCTGCAAGTGAAGTTCTCCCATGCAGCTTGAGCCTGAGTGATAGTTTGGGGAAGAATCTTGATATCATGAATGATCTCCAGACTAAGCTTTCTCATCTAGCTCCCGAGGAATGGCAGGAGTTTTCGGCATTACTGCAGGAGTACCCGCAAGTGTTCCGTGCCATTCCAGGAAGAAGCACAGTGTTGATGCATGATGTCGATGTTGGAGACGCAAAGCCAATTAAACTGCCTCCTTACCGTGTGAACCCAGTGAAAGTTCCTCTCATCCAGAAGGAGCTTGGCTACCTGTTGGACCACAAGATGATTGAGCCCTGTCAGAGCGAGTGGAGTTCTCCTGTCACTCTAGTCCCTAAGCCAGGTGGGTCACAGCGGCTTTGCATCGACTACAGACGTGTTAATCAGATAACCAAAACAGACACTTACCCTCTCCCTCGCGTGGAAGATTGCATAGACAAGATTGGAAAGGCTAGGTACATAAGTGAGTCTGATTTGTTAAAGGGATACTGGTAAGTACCTAAGACTGAACGTGCTAGGGAGATCTCATGTTTTGTAACACTAGGAAAGACTTGTGCATGTTCTTTAATGCCATATGGTTTGAAGAATGCACCAGCCATTTTCAGAAGCTCATGAATGATGTAACAGAGGGTTTGGCAGGGTGTGTTGTTTATATTGATGATGTATTAATCTTCAGTGACAACTGGAAAGATCACCTATGCCATGTCAGTAAATTTCTTGAGCGTTTGGTTGAGGCTAATCTTGTAGTTGATTTATCAAAGTGTGAGTTTGGTCAAGCTAAAGTTCAGTACCTTGGGTACGTAATTGGTGATGGACATGTTGCACCACCAGGAGCTAAGGTTCAGGTTATAAGTGATCTTCCCAGACCTAAAAGTAGGAAAGAGCTACAAAAATTTTTGGGAATGGTGAGTTATTACAGGAGATTTGTTCTTAACTTTTTAATTATTGTATCACCACTTACAGACCTACTGAAAAAGAGAGTTAAATTTGTCTGGTCTGATAACTGTGAATCCTCTTTCAGTAAACTTAAAGGTATCCTATTAAGTCAGCCAGTGCTCGCTACTCCAAATTTTGCTAAGCCTTTTAAGATGGCTGTTGACGCAAGTGATACAGGAGCTGGGGCTGTTTTGCTGCAAGAGGATGATCAGGGTATTGAACACCCTGTATCTTATTACAGTAAGAAGTTCACTTCACCTCAAAAGAACTACTCAACTATTGAGAAAGAGCTTTTGGCCTTGATTTTGGGTTTACAGCATTTTTCATTTTATTTGTGTTCTGGTTTTGACCCCATAGTCATTTATACCTGTCATAACCCACTGAAATTCCTTAGTAAGTTTAAAGATAAAAATCAGAGATTGACAAGATGGAGTCTACTTCTTCAGGAGTATTCATTAGACATACAACATGTCAAGGGGAAAGAAAATGTTATTGCAGATTGCTTATCTAGACTTTAGACAGATTGTTTTAGAGTAATAATAAATTTCCTTTGTAAATTTCTTTTTTCTTTGTGGGGAGGTGTTACAGAGCCAATGATTTCATCATGCTTTGTATAATTCTAACGTACAGTATGCTGCATGTTTGATCACGATTCGCCTCATGGCTTCCATAGTGACCAGACTTGTGTGTGCTACCACACTCCCCCCTTCTCCCCCTTATAGTAGAGTAAGTCGTTCTTTCTGTTGTTCAGAGCAGGAGTGTCAACTTTTTGTCCCATATGGCTTCATTTGCGCGTCCTTCTTACAAGTTGTATCAAGCTCTGCCGGCTCCTATATAATGAGCTCAGTCTCTACATTAATTGCCACTTAGATCTACTCCTCATTTTTTTCACATCTCTGTCCTCCCCTGTACAGTTGTTATTATTTTTGTGAGTGCTCAGGAAGTCTCCAACCATCTAGCTGCTGTGTAATTTGAGTATAAGTGTTATTACATTTTTCTTGTACTGTGTGGCATGGGGTGTTGGTTCATGGGCCTGGTGAGGTTTTTGTGATTCATGTGTTTTGGGTGTCAGCCATTGTTAATAATATTTTGTATCTGTAATAATATATCTTGCATTAACTGAGCATTATCCGGTTTTCTCATTTTGTCAGGGCTGACTTAGATAAATTTACTCTTGCTAATTTCGTATTAATAGAGGTTATTGCAGTTAACCATATATTTAACCTGTTTTTTGCCATTACATTATCCTTATGAGTCCTGAATGTTTATTTGTTAGTTTGAGCATTAAACTTAAACTTGTAATTTTACCTAACTCTTTTGTTTTGAACCTGGAACGTTGTGGGACAGTAGTGATTTTGGTGTTCTCACTTGAAGTGTTCATTATCTATTTCTGTTCCGTAACATAAATTTGGCGACCTCTTATCAGGATATTCAGGATATTATCATAAGGATATTGCTTGATATTTTGTGACTGTGATTTATTGATGATGTCTACTACTACTATGCTTGATGAAGCCAAAGATTTTTTGTCAAATGTGCAAACAGTGTGTGATGTAGAAAACAGAACAAAGAATGAACTTAAGCTTGTTGCTCAACAATTGGGAATTGCTGTTCGCTCTAATCATTCTAAAGATCAAATTGTTGACATGATTAATGAAAGCTTGTTTAATGTAACTCCTCCAGATGAGCAAACGCAGATTGAAATAGCTAAGTTACAGCTAGCCCTGCAGGAGGCTCGTGCTAAGGAGGCTGAGTTTCAGGCACGTTCTAAGGAGGCACAGGCACAAATTGAAGTTGCTAGGATTCAGGCAGACCATGAGTATCGCATGAAACAAGGTGGAACCGGATCATCTAGCTCTGATGATTTTGATGTGGCTAAAAATGTTAAACTTGTCCCTCCTTTTAATGAATCTGATTTAACAAAGTATTTTCAGTTTTTTGAGAGGGTAGCTACAGGTTTTAATTGGCCCAAAAGTATTGGCCAGTACTCCTTCAAACTGTTCTCACCGGTAAAGCTCAAGTAACTTATGCATCTTTGCCTCAGGATCAATCTGATAATTATGGTGTAGTTAAGAGCTTGATTCTTAAGGCCTATGAGCTTGTTCCTGAAGCCTATAGAGTAAAATTTAGGACAACTTATAAGCAAGAAAAGCAATCCCATGTTGAGTATGCAAAAATCAAAGAAGATCTGTTAGAGCAGTGGTTAAATTCTAAGAATGTAAATTCTGATTTTGATAAATTTAAGCAGATGATTTTGCTGAAGGACTTCAAAAGGTGTGTTAAGAAAGTTGTAAGCCTATATCTTGATCAGAAAAGAATAAATAATTTGTCTGATGCTGCAGTTTTAGCTGATGAATAAGTTGTCACTCACAAGAGATATTCTAAAGAAAAAAGGAGAGCTGAGAGTAAGTACGTTGCCTCTACTCAGAGTACAGGTAACAGGAAAGAGAATAAAGATGATGTTTCTCAGGAAGTAAATACCAGCTCCACCTCTAGATT
>NW_027642992.1:0-40423 GCF_032717465.1 Coenobita brevimanus | reverse complement strand
TGCTTGGTTGTTTGTCCATGTATTAAGCCTGTCAGCTTGTGAACAGTACAACTTATAGTTTTAGTTCTTTTTCGTAGCATAATAGAGCAGTTGAGGGTCAGCCAAGCAATGGCAGCTCAAGGCACCTCTGAACCGATTCAGGCCAAACTTGGTGGCAAAAGTTAAAAGATCAGGCAAGGATGAAGTGATTCGCTGTTAATTAAGAACAATCAGTCAAAAGTTTGGGTAACGGGGCAAAGTCAAAGATTCCATCCTTTAATTGACAGTACTTATTTAAGTTGAACCAAATTGATCGGAAGGGCTAAAGGTCAATCAAGGATGAACAGATTCGATTTTTATAACATAGGTCAGACGTCAAAATTCATACAGAAAAGTCAACCTATTTTTTATCCGTTTTGGACTAGACGACGAAAATGTTGTGGTCAGGTAAAGATGGAGTGATTTGATTTTGAGAACAGTAAGTCGAAGGTCAGAGCCACGGGGAAAGGTAAGAGGTTCAGACCATAAGTGCTGCACTGTCTGAGGGCTCCTTCATGTTAATTCTTATATCCAGATGTTGTCACACAGTTCAGGGAGACATATCAAATTGGAGGAAGTCGGAAATAAAGCGTTCATTAACCAGATTAGTAATAAAAATCCCCTATAAAAGTTTAATAAAGTCGCCCGTTCATGGAAATAATAAAATGAGAAATTTGTCATCAGATTCAGGGAGTCAAAACTTATAAAACATATACAGTGAAGGAGATGCAGAGTCCTACATTTATTTTCACTAACTGAAATGCCAGAAGATGATAGAACGTGTTTATCCTTTATTTTCTAATCCTACTCAACTGCGCCGTATAATGTGGGATGCAAGCTGCAAATCAGATATGAAAAGATGACAATAATAACGTAAGGGTTTTTCTTCTCCCACGTGATGATTATAAATCCTTCCAATCCGATGACGTGCTTTTAGTTTATTCCTGCTATCTTCAGATGATTTTATTTCGATTAGAGAGAAATCAGAATGTTAAGGGATTATTGGAGACTGTTCCTTCGTCACTGCATATGGATTTTCCAAAGTTGAATAAAATTGTCTGAGGCTGGAATAAGAAAATATGTAATCGAAGTAAACTGGTTAAGAATACGGTCGTAAGCCTTCACATTCGACCGACAAACAGCGCGAGAACAAATGAGCACGGAGCGGCACGATGTGGCACACTACTTCTCCCCGTATTGACTGAGGGGTAACTGAGTGATTGCTGCGCCAGTGCCACCCACCATCCCCGAATCCACAACCAAACTTCCAATAAACTTCCTGTCGCAGCTTTACCCAGATTTGATTTGCAGGAAGAACAAGAGATACGGGAACTTTCTGCATTCTTCTTTTTGTGTGCTTTCTGGGAAAATACGGTAGGTCACAGTTACGACAGGGAGTTGATAAGTAGTGCGTTTGTGGGTCTGGGCCTTATTGCTCAGATTGACTTACGTAACTCTAATGTGTTTTTACAGGGAGGTCTGCTGAAAAGAAAGCTGGGAGTCTCACCATGTCTCCTGCTCATATACTGTAGGTGCGAGGGGAAAATTATCATAGGTTACATCTGTTTTCTCCAACTCGAACAAGGAAAACAGATTGCAGATTCTTCCTGTGTCATTAGTTCTTTTTGTAACTGCAGCAGGAAATTAATTGGAGATCTGTGAATCCGGGCCCTGATTCACGAACAGCCTTATGATCAAGTCAAAATCGTAACTCACATGTTCTATTGGCAGGAAGAGCAAGATGTATAGCAAGAGTCTACACTCTCCTTCTCCTGTCTGTCCTGCAAAATAAATATTATATAGTTACGATAATTTCCTGTCGTCGTACTGTAAATTTAGTCTGTTTTTGATGAAAGAGTATGTGAAACGAGAAAGCTTCAGTATGCTCTGTCTTTCATAAACAAAGAAAAAAACAAGAAGCGGTGCCAAGGCGCAGCAAAACCATTGTCCGGCAGTCATTTTAGTGCTGACATAAACACAACAGGATATCTAGTCAAAAGTGTCACATATCAAATTAGGAGTAAATCGGGTGAAAATTGACGATTTGATGCCCATTTGAAATTTTGGTCCGACCCACCTGACATTGACCCCCCCTACCGCTAACTGGAGGTGACCCCCCTGATGGAATGTGGCATGTTATAGGATGCAGATTTGAAAGATGTGCCTTTAGATTCCTGGTTTCATGTCGATATGACGAATGTAAAACAAGTTATGGAGAAAAAACTATTTTTACCCATCCCCTATTTTTTACATTTGGGGGGCCTACAATACATGGCCCAATTTGGCACAAAATTTAATCAGGTGATCACAAGGTCATAGCCCATCCATCCCTGCAATTTTAGTCAAAATCGCATCAGCAATTTTCGCGTACAGTTGTTAACATACATACAGACAGACGAACAAACAAACAAACACACATTCAAACCGAGTGAAAACAATACCCGTCCCTGAGCCCCTCCGGGACGGGGATGGGTAAATATCAAAGATGTAAGAGAGGAAATGGATCGTAAGACTGTTATATTTCTTTGACCTTCACTAAGTCCAGAAATTTTTCCATTTGTGACTTCTTTCACGTATCTCTGTGGCTGAAAAAAGACAATGCTATGGCTATAAATTCTTTGCATAGCACTCCTTTGTTTCCAGCACCATATTCTAGTGTTATTCATTTGTTACAGCTTCAGCGTTCAAAATGGACATACGGAAATTTTAGGCCAAGTTAAAATGTGAATCCAGGCTTTGTGTTTGGAAAAGCGACCTTAACTCCTTAATTCGTGACGATTTTATTCAGCTTAAGAGAGACTGGATTACATGCAACGTTCTCATTAGCCTCTTCACAACAAGGGGTCTTCCGTAAGGCAAAATAAAATCGTCTGGAGATAGCAAGTAGCACAACCTAAGACGTCAGTATGCGGTAGTAGAATTTAATCAGAAAACCACGAATCGAGGTGTTACTTCCCTCATGATAGGGACAACTCGCGTACTTTTTTTTTCGGCTAATGCCAGCTAATGCCAGATGATTTCATTTTATAACTCATAGACCTGCCAATGGTATGAATCAGGGTCGTGTGCTTAAACCCGAAACCAAAAGTATCCAGTAGTCAAATTTTGGGGATCCAGACCCCCAAATTTTGACTACTATTATTTGAAGTACCTGAACGTATTTGGCGTTCCTGTGTCGCTGCTGACTGATTTCTGCAGTATGGGATGTAGGCTGACCATACGTAATAACGACAGGCGTTCCATAAATGTCTGTCACAAATTAGGATTTTGCACTCCACTTAGCGATTTAAGGGTATGCATACGACTTGCCACAATAAATGTGCAAACAATCTTATGAACATTTCTCCAACCTCTTCAATACGGTGACATCATATTGCAGATTATTTTTAAGCTACGGTCAAGATGGTTGCATTCGACTTAGGTAACTTCTCGGACTAAAGAGATTATCATAATTGTCTGTAACGCTCTTCAGTCTCGAAGTCTCTCAAAAAAGCTGAGGAGACACGTCCGAAGAAGGAAAGAATTTCGATATTCCATCGTAGTGAAGGGTTTAAGGTATAGAGGCTCTGTGAATACGCGTGGTGAGTGTGTTGGGTTGCTGATAAAAATGTCGCTGATAATGTCACTATTCGTAATGATACTAAGGACGCTACCTTCCTGTAAATGTGTGGAGTAAGATGAACTAAGCAAACGTGAATATTCTACTGTAAATGCAGATACAAAGAAACCGTTAAGAATTCTTGTTGATATCTTGATTTCGTCGTTAGTATGTCCACCAGTTTCTAAAAATTGCGAACCTATTGATGGTGCTTATATCTGTTTCCCTAACGTAACTTTAATTTTTTTTTTTTTTTTTGGATTAATTTAGCGGTGTTGGCAATATGGGCTTCAAGATTGTTATTGCTTCATTTTATTAACTTTTTAGCTCTTCATTGAAGGCTACGGACAACGCGTTTATCCCCTTAATTCTTTATAGATTTGGACTAAAATAAAAATCAGTATCAGCTTTTCCAGCATTGTGGTTTAATACTTTTTGAAGATTGTTACGCATCGGTACCATGTACTTTGGCAGTTTTAGAAATTTTCTAAGGAATAAAAATATCTGGAGAGAAACCAAAACAGAGCTCTGAATGGTAGAAGGGATGGAAGAAAGAATTAGGGGGAAGGATGGGCGGAAAACTTAGGAAGAGAGAAACATAGGAGGATGGAGGGGAGCAGGAGAGGACATGGGGCGGAGAGAGTGGCGAGCAAGGAGTTGGGGGAGAGTAGGGTGGGAATAAGGTAGGGGGATGTTAGGAAGCGGTGGGCGTGTCGGGTATGGGGGAGAGATGGGGGTGGGGAGACTGGGAGGGATGGAGTGGGCGTACGGTGGGGGGTGGGGAGAGAGGGTGTTGGAGGATGAGTGGGAATGGGATGTAAGTACTGGGAGAGACGGAGGTGGGGGTGGGGATGGGGTAGGGGTTGTGAGGGGTGTGGGGGGTGGTTTTGGGAGAGATGGAGGTGGGGGGTGGGGGTGGGGTCGGGGTGGGTGTGGGGGTGGTTGGCCTCAGCAGGTGGTGGCAGGTGATAAAGCTGGTCTAACATAAAGTTTCACCGAGATTAAAATGTGGAGGAATTTTGTCTGCGTGGTGACGTGACTCATTTTCTGGGGCGAGGTGGAGCGCTGGGCTGCCCTTTGCTGGTCCTCTTCACCGACGATTAGTCTACCAATCCCTTCAGTCCTGTGATTTAATTTTATTCTTGCTACATCCGGGCGATTTTATTCCAGAGAAGGAGACTTTTCGAACCAGAGGCTCGATTTTATATCTCACATTATCCCTTTCACTACTATTTGGCTCGCCCGAGTAAAAAATAAAAATAAAATAAAATAACATAAAAAGACTCTGGAAGTTGCAAGAACAGAATTAAAACACCGGGGCCCACCAGTCTGACCTAAGGGTAAAGCACTCAACTCTATCCTTCAACCTTCACCTCCAACCGCTTTGCTCTCAAAACAGAATTACCTCTTTTCACCTGACCCCTTAACTCCTTCCACAAGGTTTCCGCGTAGTCCAAGTCAGATAAGAACTGTTTCAGCTGACCTTGTCCTCTTACCTTGAATTTTTGACCTTCCTAATAAACTCGAATTCCCATAATCTTGCCTTTCAACTCTGAACCTTTCTGCAAAGTGTTGGTGTCAAATCCGAATAAAAACCTTAAGTTGACCTTAAGCCATATGACCTTGACACTTTGACCTACTGTTCTCAAAACAGTAGGTCAGCGCCTCGGTCAGTTCTCAACACTTGCACCAAAGTTTGGTCCAGATCAGAATCAAAATTATTTAAGTAGCTTTGGTCAGTAATGAGCGATTTGTGAAAAAGATAACTAAATCTGATGTGAGAGGTGTAAGGCTGAGAAAGAAGACCACGAATCAGGATGGATGGACAGTGTGAAAGAGAGCGCTGGATGCGAGAGGGATGTTTATGAGCAAGGAAGAGTGGCTGTGCGTGACAGATATAAAATGGAGAGAAATTGTGAATGAATAGAGTGATGACGCAGCCAAATGAGGGGGATATTGTCCCGCATTTGGTCTGATCAGCTCAGTCAGGTCAGAGTGCTTGGGGTAAGGGGATGGGTCTGTTATGATGTGGCAGGGGTAAACCCCGCTCTGCTGTCGGGCCCACTGCTGCGGATGTCGCTTGATTGCATTGCACAGTTGACCTCCTTGTGCGGTTATTGGTGCGGTGAGGATCTGTCCGTTCTCCCCTTTGGGGCTAAGATGCGAATGAATGTGTTTGAATGAGATGAGTAAATGGGGAGTGTGTCGTCCTGTCTCTGGCTACCTCCCTTTCCTTGGAGGGAAGCAGCCTAGGTATATAGATAGATAGATAGCTTTGTTCAGACACAGATTCACGGATCGAAATCTGACCTTGCTCTGTGATCTTACGAGCCATTCAGTGATTGTTCTCAAAATCGAACTCCTTTGTTCTGGCAGTACTCTCATCCTTTCCACCACGTTTGGTCCAAAATCGAATGAAATCTATTTTAAAGATGAAATTGCTAGCACCAACTTTGACCAGGCCCAGTGACCTCACTTAACCTTTGACCTATTGTTCTTGAAAAGAACCTCTCCACCAACTGAATTTGGTTAAAACACACACACACACACACACACACACACACAGCACACACACACACACACACACACACACACACACACACACACGTGAGTACATCGAATAAAACATAACACCGGCTTTTGCTTCGTGTGAGCAGGTGTAAATACACATAATAAAACTGAGGTGTTTGTACACTTTCACGGCCAGGACAACCCTAGTACATTATAATCTCCATGTCCAAAACTAGAAAGCACACAGAGAGCGCATACACTCCACTCAGCACCAGTAAAATTATGATTTGCTATCGCAGTCCCTCATTCCTACCAGACGAATGCTTTTTATGGTCTCACATTGTTGATTCTACAGACTTAGTGTGCCCAGTTACGCAGTCTCAGATAGCCCATACCTCCACCAACGCCAATGAAATGTACTATTTTTCGTATAACTGGATTCGGATCCAACTAAAAATCTAATCAACTCTTACTTGACCCATTACCCACATATTCACCAAATATTCTTGAAATCCATTAGCGACTTTTCAAGATATCTTGTACACAAACAGACAAACAAATATGGGTGAATACATAACCTCCGTCCAACTTCATTGACAGAGGTAATTAACTGGGGTAAATTTGTAAATTCTTTATTGGTGACAACGGAATTTTAATTGGAAAATTCTTTGTTGTTTACAGTGAATTTAAAAAGTCGAGTTTTTAGTGAAGTTGTCTACTGTCTGCAAGGTTGCAAGCTCGATCTCAGGGCTGGGATAAGGAACAGACTGAACATTTTGATTGTATTAAAACAGACTATTCATCGTCCACAAGACTCAGCGACATGTCATAAAAACATCCCCACTTTTACCAGAATGAGTATGAACGGTGGGTATTAGCACCCACTTCTCCTACCCTAAACCTCACCTTGTCTTCCTCACTGAGACTCAGCTGTCTGAGGCGACTGATAGCAAACCCTTCTCTGTATCCTCCTACTTTTGTATACTCATTTCAAAGCCAAAGATGGCTGTTGTGTACGGTATATGTACGCAATGACACATCATGCTCTCGTGTTCCTGACCTCGAATCTTCAGAATTCTCTGCTCCCTGGCTTCTCTGACTATATATATTTGCTGTCCTGTCATTCTCTAACTAAATATAACTATGCTGTTTGCATATACTCTAATTCTACTGATTATGAAATTCTTTGACCATCCTACTTCTAGGATGGAACACATCCTATCAATTTCTCCTTTCTCTGAAATCTCCATTCTAGGTGATTTCAATGTTCACTACCACCTTAGGTTTTTCTTTCCTTTCACTGCTCCACCTGGTGAACAAACCTACATCTTTTCTATCCTTGATGACCTACAGCATCTTGTACAGCACCTTATCTGTATCCCTGACCATCATGGAGAGAGTTTCAGCATATCTTGACTTCTTTACATCCAACCTTTCTGCTTATGCTGTTAATCTTTTCTGTCTATTGGTATCCTCAGATCACAACCTATCACAACCTTAGCCAGTCCCTATCTCAGTAAGGCCTGTAAAGCCTCCCAAGAAGTGGAGGCTGTGGCACTTTGGAGCTGCTGATTGGGAGGCCCTCGTGCAATACTACTTTGATTTTCCCTGGAATGATTATTGTTTGCATGGCCGGCATCCATCTGAGTGTGCCTTGTGCATTACAGAGGTTATTCTCTTCGGCATGGAAGCATACTTTTCATTCTCATATCCTGTGACTAATGCAAAAAATAACTTGGTTTAATCACGCTTGTTCTAATGCTGTCCACAACAAGAAGAAGGCCTCCAAAGGGTATCAGAGCCAACCCACCCCTGAATCTCATCTCCTTTATGTTTCTGCCCGAAATGTTCTTCATCCTCTTTAAAATAATTTCATTCGTACCAAATGCTCTGAACTCTCCAACTCAAATTCTTTCCGCTCCTTCTGGCACATTGCCAAAAACCTTTCCAACAACTTTAACTCATCATCCTTCCCTCCTCTTTTCCACTTTAATGACCCAGTAGCTATTTCTTCTACATAAAGCAGACTTTCTTCTCCAGTTCCACCATAGACGATTCCTATGCTGTTCTTCCCTCACTTCTCTCTTCTGACTTCTTCATGGCTGACGTTAAAACGTCTTCAGTTGATGTATTTTCTGCCATCACTGGCCTCAGTACTAACAAGGCATACGGGCCTCATGGGGTCCCTCCTGTTGTCGTCAAGAACTGCGTTTCTCTGCTTACACCTTGCCTAGGTAAGCTCTTTCGCCTTTGTCAACTTGTACCTTTCCTTCTTGCTGTAGATTTGCTCTCATTCAGCCAGTCCCAAAGAAGACGGTGGCTGAATCGATAGAGAGGCGGCCTGCAGTCCTAATGGACCCAGGGTCGAATCCCGGCTGGGGCAGGGAACAGTTTAAGGATTTGAATTTCCTAAAAGGCAGACTTTCCTGATCTACCAGATGACCCACCGACATGTCGTAAAAATACCCCCGCTAATACCAATACACCAGTCCTGTATGAGACAACCCTAGCATGTATTCAATATGGACGGTGGGTGTTAGCGCCGAAGTGGTGACATGTGGATGTGTAGGAGGACTACTGGGCCTTGGGATAGGTGACTGCCCCCAAGAAATAGGCCCTGAGCCTTTGCCCAGAGTCAGATACGTAAAAAAAAAAAAAAAAAAAAAAACTGACTATCACCCAGTTGCTTTAACATCTTGTATTTCAAAAATTCTTGAGTCCACTCTTAACAAAAAAATTGAATGCACCTTTCCTATCACAACCTTCTTTAATATCGTCAATAATTGTTCTGCCAGGGATGCTCCACTGGCGATCTTCTCACCTACCTTTCAGACTCCTGGCCGTCCTCCTTTCGGGACTTTGACGAAAGCTTTGCCATTTTTTTGACATCTCAAAGGCTTTCGATCTAGTCTGCCATAAATCTATTATTTCCAAATTGCCCTCTTACGATTTCAGTCCTACTATCTGTGCCTTCACCACTAGCTTCCTTTCTGGTCGTTCTATAGCTGCTATTGTAGACGGGCACCATTCTTCTCCTAGAGCTATCAATAGTGGTGATCCTCAGGGCTCTGTCCTATCACCAATTCTCTTCCTTCTGAACTGTACATTTAACCCTATCCACTCATATTCTGATGACTCCACTCATCACCTTTCCATTCACTTCCCGCAGTGTCCATCTCAGGAGTTACTTCAACAAAAAAGGGATGAGGCTATGGCACACCTATTCTCTGACCTGGCTCATATCTCTGAGTGGGGTAAAGTAATCTTGTTTTTTTTCTTTACTGCATCAGAAACTCGGTTCTTTCATCTATTAACCCGACAAAATCTTTCGCTGGCGTATCCTCTAATTTTTAACAATATCGAACTCAAACCTCAGTCATCTTTAAACATACTTGGGGTTTCATTCTCTCGGAAAATATCTTGGAAAAATTATATTACCTCTCTTATGAAATCTGCCTCCAAGAGATTAGATGTGCTAAGCCGACTACGCGGGCTTTATTCACCCCTGTGTAGAGTACAGTTCTCATGTGTGGGGAGGCTCCCCACATACAGCTCTTCTCCAACTAGGTGAAGGCAGACTCATTAACTCTCCTCCTCATCCTGGCTTCCTTCAACCTGTCTCTTCACCGCACTGTTGCATTTTTATCTCTTTTCTATTGCTGTTTCAATGGTCTCTGCTCCTCTGAACTGTTTGCTTGCATCCCTCCACCACTACGGCGGGCGCGTTGCACCCGTCAAGCAACAAATTCCAATCCTTTTTCTGTCCAACTCTCTAATGCAAGAGTTAACCGTTACTCCCAGTCCTTCATGGATGCAACAGGTCAACCCTGGAACTGTCTCCTTCTGTCTGCATATCTTACTGCCTGTGATCTCCAGTTTTTCAAATGCAATATGTCCAGGCGTCTCGAAATGAACGGATCTTGAATTTGGCTCTCTTGTTTTTGTTTTTCCTAGAAGGAACAATCTTGCCGGCTCCTGGCCTTTGGTTTCTTGTTTCTTGCATTAAAAAAAAAAAAAAAAAAAAAAAAAGGATGGTGATATGGCCAGGTGTGTGACTCAGGCCTCAGGGAACAGAATACCATATCCATTAATATAAAAATAAAAAAAATCACTTTAGTCAGCCGCCAGAGTGGACCCCAAGAGCGCTGTGAGCTATAACGAGGCTGGGTTCAGTTTGTTTGCAATCAGGGAGGATTTCAGAAACAAGGCAAATATACCACAGATTATGTACAGTGGGGGGACGGTGAGGGTTGGGTGCGATGGTGTACTGGTATTACCATGGATGAAAGGGAAGCTACTCGTACTTGGTTCGTTTTCACATGATGGAACTGGACAACGACTGCAACGTGAATTCCAGGTCGTGGTTGCATGAAATTCTATGTACCTTAGTTACGAAATAGAAATTAGTCTCCTTTATTGCTGCAGTCGGTTTGATTTTACCCTACGGAATGGGGCTACTCCCGCATCTTGAACATAAGTCGTGGCTGCGTTGAATTTGATGAGGTAAGAATGAGTCTCCTTGAAGTCAAGTCGATCCCCCCGTATCAAACACTTGACCATCAACTGCTCAGGAAGGGGTTAAGGGATCTTCGTAAGGTTAGTTACAAGAGGAAGAAGTAGTTGTAAGAGTAGTAGTAGTAGTAGTAGTAGTGCTGGGACGGACGCAGGGGTGTTGCCCTAGTTACCCGGGCAACACCCTTCTTTCCCGATTATAGCTATCTTCACAGTGGGAGTGATTTTTCCATTCCAGCTAAATTTTCTGTTTCACTCTAACGGTGTCCAGGCATTTTTTTTTTTTTTAATCTTCTAGTGCGAATGCCTGTCATGTAATTCACCGGGTCGGTCATGATCACTTGATGGTCGTGATCGTCAGCTTTTACCCTCCCGGAAGGGAGCTGAGAGCCCATATAGTCCGATCTAAGGGCAAGGCTGTGACCTTCACACACACACACACACACACACACACACACACACACACACACACACACACACACACACACACGTCCCCTTGCTCAAGGGGGACAGTAACCACCCACTTCATCAGTGAAACTTTTCGGAACCTGAGCGAGGCGCGAACTCCCGTCCACCAGTTGACAAGCGAGAACGTGTGTGTGTGTGTGTGTGTGTGTGTGTGTGTGTGTGTGTGTGGATTCATAGGTAGCTGTGACCATAGAGCCAGGGTTGCGGATTTCTGAGAAGCAAAACTGTCGAATGCCAAATATGCCAAATGAAAATAATTGGTCGACAGATACAGGACACTTTCATCACTGACATCAAAAATGCTCGTTTTTTCTCAGTTTGTGCAGATGAAACGGCAAATACTGTATATCCAACCATGAACAGCTCAACTTGGCTGTGCGGTATGTGGATTCACCCGACAACATACAAGAAGTGTTCATGGAGTTTGTTGATTATGATACTGGGACAGCTGGACGTGCCATTGCTGACAAAATAATGTACACTATAACTGACAAAGTAGGACTCGATATGGCCAATCTCCGTGGGCAGTCTTATGATGGTGCAGGCAACATGGCAGGAAAATTACATGGTGCAGCTACTCGAGTTCTGGAAGTAGAGCCAAAGGCAATTTACATTCACTGCAACTCCCATCAGTTGAATTTATGTGTAATGAAGGCCTGTAAAGTCATATCAGTGTCCAATATGATGACTGTTATCAGGGAAGCCAGTAGATTTTTTAATAACCCTCCAAAACACCAGATTCATTTGGAGGGCTTCATAAAGAGGTCTGATTACTGCCAAACCAACCGAACCAAGCTACTCGATGTTTGCAGAACACATTGGATCGAATGTTATGATGCTAAGGAAGTTTTCCTGGATCTACTACCAACAATCATCGCAGGCTTGGAGGATATGATGACCTCACCCAGTGAGTGGAACAGGGAAACCATCAGTGCTGCTTGAAGCTTGTGCCTGTCCATTACACAGTTTAAATCTGTGTTCTCACTGATTGTAACCAGTAAAGTGTTGTCAGCTACAAAACTACTGTGTAAGAAACTGCAAGCAAGAGTCTTTGACATCCGTGCTTATGAACATGTCTATGATGTTAAACACTTGGACAGTTCAGTGAGGGAAGATGTCGATTCTTTCCATGATGGATGCTTTGAGCAAGCGAATGACATTGCTGGAACACACACGAATTGGACGTCAAAGCCCTCAGGAGGTGTGCGTAGACAGACACTCCGAAACAATACTCCTACTGATTCTGTAACAGACTACTACAAACGCAATGTTACCATCCCACTACTTGATCATTAAGACCAACAGTTGAATGAGAGAATTCTTCATTCCAGAAAATGCCGTTCAGGGAATACAGATTGTACCTGCATGTCACGAATCAATCCGCGACATTTCCCTTTTGTGAGAAGCCACGAACTATTAGTGGAAAACTCACTGAGTATCGCTCAGCTAACCGTTTCTCTCTCCATTTCGGAGTATACTTTTCAAAAACATTCGTCACCGTTTTCAGGGGTGACCGATTTAATGCACGTCACTAAGTGCGCTACTGAGCGATACTATTGTTTCTTTATCGTTCGCCTCTGCTTGCCTAAACCGTTAGCCACGCCTTCTTCTGGTAGCTTGTGTGTTCTGCCTATACATTATTTGAATTCAGTCCAGTTGTTGCTGCGACGGAGAGAGGTCCTGTGCGAGCAGTGTGAGGTCAGCTAGTACCCAAACTCCACAGTTCTTCAGTACTTCCATCCTAGTTCAGCTTGGGTGATACGCAGCATTCATCGACTATAGTATTTACTTCTTGTATTTCCCTAGTTATAAGAGTTTAATTAAGGTGTTTTTCCTAGGCGTAAGTATTTAGCTTTTGTGCAAGTGAGTGAGTGCGTCTCATTGATTCGATTTGAATTGTAACAAATTTATTTTTTTGTAATTAATAAATTTAACAGTTTTTTCCTTGAGCTTAATGTAAAGTAAAATCTTGTTTCATTTCTCCATAATTAAGCTTATTTTCCATATAGCTCCTAGCTTGCATAAACGTTTGCTTTCATAACTGGTACTTAGACCAGTCTTGTGGTATTAAAATCCGTTGTGCCAGATAGGAGTTAATGCATCAGCAAGAACCTGATGTTATTATTATTAGTATTAGTTATTTATTGTCAGGGTGATGTAACTTTCTCCAGAGGCTAACAGTACAGTAATTCAGCAATTGTGAGTAATTAGTCTCTGCTGTGTACTGTTGAGAAAGTTTGTAAATTCTCGTTCTGAGAGAATCGTGCGAAGCAGGCCAGCGTAAAAGTAATCGTTGTTTGATTTAGTAAGACAATCATTGTCCCTGCTCTTCAATATTATTGAATATTATTATCAATTAAATAATATTTAAGCATTTATTTCAAAATTACAGTGATATTATAAAAACCCCGTGACAATTGGCGACCTCATTCCAGGATATTAACTCCTAGCTCTAAAGCTATTCACGAGATAGTGCTCACTCATTCATATTTAGGTATTTATCATTAAAGTTTATAGGCACAAGCTTACTGGTGTTTACCCTTAATTTAGCAAGTGAATTTTGCTTTATTAATCAATAGAGTACTTAACTCTAGTTTATTCTTGGTAACGCCAGACGATTTTATTCGCTCCTGGGAAGTCGCCGTACCCATTGTGTTTATTATTGAGTCTTCCCAGTCATTTACATTTTTTATTTATCTTTGCCAGTTAACTAGATAAGACTGGTCACCACTAGCTTGTGTCTGTATTCTTTACTTGTGTTTATTAGTATTCGTCGCTAAGCAGTCAGTACTCAATTTCGGTTTGCTTAATAAATTAGCGCCATGGCTACTGCTGTATTTTTACAGGAAGCCAAAGATATGGGTCTTACGGACCCAACTGAAATTAAAGAATACATACTCTCACGGTTCAATTACGAACAAGAACGTGAGAAAGATGCTCGTGAAGAGCGTAGAATTCAGCGCGAATACGAGCGAGAACAGCGTGAACACGAGCAAAAACAGCGCGAACTCGACTTAGAACATGAGCGAGAACAGCGTGAGGAACGAGAGAGAGAACGAGAACACGAACGTGCCGAGCGAGAAGCACGAGAAAAACATGAACTTGAAGTGATGAAGCTCAAGCGAGATTCCTTGGCTTCAGACACGTCTGGTGCAGTTGGTCCAAGCTCCACGAGCGTTTCCCTGCACATGTCCTGGCGAACCCACGCATCAAGCTTCCTTCATATAAGGAAAGCGAGCGAATCGAGCCGTACATAGCTCGTTTTGAGGACATGGCAGACATGTATCAACTGGATGAGACAGCTAAGCGGATCCAATTTTTTAGCCTATTTGAGGGCCCTGCCCTCGATATTCTCCACAGAATTCGTGGAGACAATCTCACATATGAGATGATGAAAGCTGCACTCATTAAGGCGTATGGTCTCACAGTAGACGACGCCAAAGTTCAGTTCATGCGAGCTCGTCTCCAAGACAAGGAGACAGCTGTCCAGTTCCTTGATCGTCTCACAGCTTACTTAAATGAGTGGATGGAGAAAGATGAAACTCCTTCCACGCGTTAGGGGATAATTGACCTTATGCTGCGTACACAGCTAGAGAGGTCGTGGCATGCTGAGCTCATAGCACAGCTTAAGATCTGCCAGGTGAAAGATGCCAGCCAAATGGCAGAGAAGGCTGACGCATTCTTTACTGCATACGGGTATCAAGCTCGTAAGCAAAACACCTTGAGTAGAAAAGATACTGCCAAGTCTGGGAAGCCGTCTCAGACTGAATCCCAGCACCAAGGCCGTTCTCAGAGTAATGGTCAAAGTCCAAGCAAACCACAGAAGGACCAGGGGCAGAATACTCAGAAACCTGAGTGGAAGCGGTACAACAAGCACCCCAACCAGCAGCAGTTTCCCAAGCATCAGCAGCAATACAAGGACAAGCCACGTAACCCTCAGTCAGGTCAATTAGTGTATCGGAGGCAGGAGGCAAATGCAGCCTTCATTCCACAAGTACCCGGTGGTGCCATCTCTACCAGTACAGGTACTTCCCAACACTTCACAAGTCCCCCTCCGACCATGAACTCTCCTCAGACACCTAGTTCCCAGGGCGCCACGTTTGCTGCATCGGTTGTTCCGCAGTCTCATGAATGACTGGCTGCTACCTCCTCAGACCCTTCCACCAGCAACACTGCCTTTCTTGTTCAGCCAGGGTCTGTGGGAGGTGTTTCTGTAAATGTCCTGAGGGATAATGGTTCCTCAGGTTGCTCTGTTAAGCAGAGTTTAGTTCGGCCTGATGAGTATACAGGTCGACAGATCCAAGTTAGACTTATTGATGGATCAGTGAGATTGTTCCCTGAGGCACGTATCCAGGTGGCGTCTCCATTTTTCACTGGCTTGACAGCTGCAGTTGTCATGCCAGAACCTTTATTTGACCTCATCTTAGGCAACATACCTGGCATCAAAAATAGTTGTGCCGTAGATGTTGCTACTCAGACTTCGGCTGCTGCAATAACACGAGCCATGGCCAAGGCTCCAGATCGCGTCACTCCGTTGACCGTCGCAACGCCGCAAGATCTGATTCGTAGTCAAGATGTTGTCCAAGAGCAACAGACTGACTCGACACTTGCCTCAGTGCGCAAGAAGCTGGAGGGTAAAGTGACCAAGTATTCACGGGGAGGACAAGCCAGGTTCCTTCGTTAGCGAGGACGGCTGTACCGTGAGTCACAGACACCCCAGGGTGAGGTTCGACTGCAGTTTGTCGTTCCTGCAAAGTATCGCCGAGCAGTGTTTGAATTAGGTCACTGTTCAGCGATGGGAGGTCATATGGGTCAAAAGAAGACCTCTGACCGCATCCATGCTGACTTTTTTCTGGCCAGGAATGGGACGGGAAATAACGAGGCTCGTACGTTCTTGTGATGTGTGTCAGCGTACCACTGACCGGGGACGTGTCCGTCCTGCGCCATTGAAGCCAATGCCTATAATCTCTGAACCGTTCGAGAGAGTAGCAGTTGACATAGTTGGGCCAATCTCTCCTAGGGCTAGTGATGGATCAAAGTATATCCTCACTATAGTTGATTTCAGCACACGGTGGCCTGAAGCCGTGGCCCTTAAGAATATAGAGGCCGTCACTGTTGCTGAGGCATTAATTGAAGTGTTCTGTCGTGTAGGTATCCCTAAGGAGGTCTTGAGCGACCGGGGTTCGCAGTTCACTTCGGCAATGATGAACGAAACGTTCAGGTTGCTGTCCATCCGAGGCTTACGAACTACGGCGTATCATCCCATGTGTAACGGGTTGTGTGAGAGGTTCAGTGGAACTCTCAAGAAGATGTTGAGGCGCATGAACGCCGAACAGCCAAAGGAATGGCCGCGGTTCATCGCTCCTCTTCTATTTGCTTATCGAGAAGCCCCACAGCATTCATTGAAATTCTCACCCTTTGAACTGGTGTATGGGAGGTCGGTCCGGGGCCCACTTCAAGTCCTTCGTGAGTTATGGGACGATGAAGAACCCGACCCTGAAGTCAAGACCACCTACATCTACGTCCTTGATTTGGCTGACCGCCTCCAGTCGACGTGCGAGTTAGCTAAGGAAGAACTGATCAAGGCGCGTGAAGTTCAAAAGGCTTATTATGATAAGAAGGCAAAGCTTCGGAAGTTTAGTCCAGGCGATAAATGCTTGGTATTACTCCCCACTGCCCAGAACAAGTTGTTGGCGCAGTGGAAGGGTCCATTCGATGTAGTAGAGCGCATTTCAGACCTCAACTACATAATACAGATGGGGAATCTTCATAAAGGTTCCACATTAACATGCTGAAGGCTTATCATGAGTCAGACCCCGAGGAGACTGGCCTACGAGTAGCTGATGATAGTGACCAGCCACTGGAAGAAACCGGGGCAGCTGCGGTGATCCCAGCTGATGACTATGATGACGAGCCCTTAACCGCTCAGTCCCATCAGGAAGAGACTGTCGGAGATGTTTCACTTAACCCTGACTTAGCAGTAGGGGACCAGAATGCCTTATGGTCACTGCTCTGTCAGTATGCTGATGTCTTCTCAGACCAACCTAGACTTGCAAAGGTTGCGTGTCATAAAATTGAGTTGACCAGCAATGTTCCTATAAAGGTTAAGCCATATCCGATTCCCATGCGACTACAGGGTGCAGTAGATAAGGAAATTGCTGACATGGAGACTGCAGGCATTATCGAAAAGTCCTCATCTCCTTACTGTAGTCCGATGGTAGTAGTCCGCAAGAAAGATGGTGGAGTCAGGATTTGTGGCGACTATAGAAGGCTCAATGCAATCACCAAAGTGGATGCTGAGCCAATGGGTGACCATATTGCCATCTTCTCTAAGCTGGCAGGGTCACGATATTTCACGAAGCTCGACCTAGCGAAGGGATTCTTCCAGATTCCCCTTCATCCTGAGAGTCGTCAGTTCACTGCCTTTGCTACTCCTAGGGGGTTGTACCAGTATAAAGTCCTCCCATTTGGACTTACCAATTCCCCAGCAGTATTCAATCGTGCCATGAGACAAGTGCTCCATGGTATTGTAGGAGTAGAGATGTTCGTTGACGATGTCCTCGTTCATTCCGCCACATTGGAGGAGCACCTCAGACTCTTGGAAATTGTCTTCAGTAGACTCCAGAGTTTCAACATGACTGTGAAGCCTAGCAAATGCAAGATTGCTCACGGTGAGGTGGAGTTCCTCAGTCATATTGTTGGCAACAATCACTGCAGGTGTCAGGGTGACAAGATCAGGAAGGTTAAAGAAGCCCCGAGACCCATGACCAAGAAACAGGTTAGGGCATTTCTTGGCCTAGTGGGATATTATAGGAGTTTTATTCCCAACTTTGCTCTCATTGCCCAACCGTTGTACGAAGTGCTACGGAAATATGCTCCAAACACCACTGAATGGGGAGAAGCACAAGAGAGATCTTTTGCCACCCTCAAGAATATGTTGTGCAAGGAGCCCATTTTGCAGTTGCCTGATTCCAGCAAACCTTTCATACTGCGCACTGATGCTTCACAAGATGGAGTAGGTGCTGTATTGATGCAGGAATCGGAAGGTGGAATCTTCCCAGTGGCATACCACAGCCGTAGGCTAAAACCCGCCGAGAGGAATTACAGTACTGTTGAGAAGGAACTCTTGGCTGTGGTTGATGGTGTTAAAAAATATTATTATTATTTATTTGGGGCATCATTTGTTCTGGAAACTGACCATATGCCACTCACTAGTCTTAGCATGACCAAGACGGCTAATGCAAGATTGACACGCTGGACACTGTATTTACAGCAGTTTAACCTTGTTGTGAGATACATCAAGGGAAGTGATAACGTAGGTGCAGACCTGATGTCTCGCCTACTAACTGCTGACTAACATGGGCAGTTGTTGTATGCTGGGTTCCATGATAGGCATCCTCAGAGATTTGAGTAATCCAAGGACTAGCCTGGTTCCCAGTCAAAAGTGTAGACCTGAAGTCTCACTTGTTGGCCCACAGGACACAGTATGTCCAGGGCCTGTACATACACGTGTACTGTAGGTTAAGGGGGAAGAGAGAACTCCGCAGAGGTGACTTGAGGCTATGGAAGACCCAAGTTTGCACAAGGATTCTCAGCTCCCCGATACTAATATAAGTACTGTAGGTTAAGGGGAAGTTCGAGAGAGACACCCGCAGAGGCGACTTGAGGCTATGGAAGAACCAAGATTGCAAAAGGATTCTCAGCTTACCGATAGTAATATAAGTATTGTAGGTTAAGGGAAGTTCGAGAGAGAACTCCGCAGAGGCGACTTGAGGCTATGGAAGACCCAAGTTTGCACAAGGATTCTCAGCTTCCCGGTATTAATATAAGTATTGTAGGTTAAGGGGGAAGTTCGAGAGAGAACTCCGCAGAGGCGACTTGAGGCTATGGAAGACCCAAGTTTGCACAAGGATTCTCAGCTTCCCGGTACTAATATAAGTATTGTACTGTAGGTTAAGGGGGAAGTGAGAACACTGCAGAGGCGACTTGTGGCTATGGAAGACCCAGGTTTGCACAAGGATTCTCAGCTTCCCGATATTAATATAAGTACTGTAGGTTAAGGCACAGGTTGAGGACCCGTGTGCAGTTCGAGGCTATGCAAGACCCGAGTTTGCACAAGGATTCTCAACTTGCCGACCATAATTGTGTGCTATAATTAATGGCGACCTCGAATGTACGTCGTAGCACTGACTGCTAGGCAGAGAGTAATTGTAACATAATAAAATTTTGTCTCATTGACACTTTTGATGCTCCACCTCAATTGGTTTTGCAGGTTCAGCAATGGGTGTAGCAGTTTTGCTGTGCGGGCCAGCTGATCGTCTGCCGCACGCTGCCGCCTCTTCTCCTCTGCCTTCATCGTCGCCATGTTATTATTTACTATGTCATTTTACACATAGGTACAGTTACACTACAGCTGTCACACCTACACCGTGTATTACATACACCACGCTACACAACAATTAGTTGTCAGTGTAAATGTAGCGAATTTTCGCTCAGTTTGACCTGAGTACAGGATTTTCACCGTCGTCACGGAGTTTTTCCCTCAAGCTTGCTTCTATTAACGTAAATACGAGGTTTTTTCGTTCACTGGCGACTGTGACTTTCTCCTGTAGCAGGATAGCACACACACCACAGTGTGAATCTTGTGTGACTGAGTTAGGATGTGTACATATATATATATATATCCACAAATTTTTTCCCATAAGGAAAAAATTTAACTTTGTAAGGGCGTAATGTCACGAATCAATCCGCGACATTTCCCTTTTGTGAGAAGCCACGAACTATTAGTGGAAAACTCACTGCGTATCGCTCAGCTAACCGTTTCTCTCTCCATTTCGGAGTATACTTTTCAAAACATTCGTCACCGTTTTCAGGGGTGACCAATTTAATGCACGTCACTAAGTGCGCTACTGAGCGATACTATTGTTTCTTTATCGTTCGCCTCTGCTTGCCTAAACCGTTAGCCACGCCTTCTTCTGGTAGCTTGTGCGTTCTGCCTATACATTATTTGAATTCAGTCCAGTTGTTGCTGCGACGGAGAGAGGTCCTGTGCGAGCAGTGTGAGGTCAGCTAGTACCCAAACTCCACAGTTCTTCAGTACTTCCATCCTAGTTCAGCTTGGGTGATACGCAGCATTCATCGACTATAGTATTTACTTCTTGTATTTCCCTAGTTATAAGAGTTTAATTAAGGTGTTTTTCCTAGGCGTAAGTATTTAGCTTTTGTGCAAGTGAGTGAGTGCGTCTCATTGATTCGATTTGAATTGTAACAAATTTATTTTTTTGTAATTAATAAATTTAACAGTTTTTTCCTTGAGCTTAATGTAAAGTAAAATCTTGTTTCATTTCTCCATAATTAAGCTTATTTTCCATATAGCTCCTAGCTTGCATAAACGTTTGCTTTCATAACTGGTACTTAGACCAGTCTTGTGGTATTAAAATCCGTTGTGCCAGATAGGAGTTAATGCATCAGCAAGAACCTGATGTTATTATTATTAGTATTAGTTATTTATTGTCAGGGGTGATGCAACTTTCTCCAGAGGCTAACAGTACAGTAATTCAGCAATTGTGAGTAATTAGTCTCTGCTGTGTACTGTTGAGAAAGTTTGTAAACTCTCGTTCTGAGAGAATCGTGCGAAGCAGGCCAGCGTAAAAGTAATCGTTGTTTGATTTAGTAAGACAATCATTGTCCCTGCTCTTCAATATTATTGAATATTATTATCAATTAAATAATATTTAAGCATTTATTTCAAAATTACAGTGATATTATAAAAACCCCGTGACAATTGGCGACCTCATTCCAGGATATTAACTCCTAGCTCTAAAGCTATTCACGAGATAGTGCTCACTCATTCATATTTAGGTATTTATCATTAAAGTTTATAGGCACAAGCTTACTGGTGTTTACCCTTAATTTAGCAAGTGAATTTTGCTTTATTAATCAATAGAGTACTTAACTCTAGTTTATTCTTGGTAACGCCAGACGATTTTATTCGCTCCTGGGAAGTCGCCGTACCCATTGTGTTTATTATTGAGTCTTCCCAGTCATTTACATTTTTTATTTATCTTTGCCAGTTAACTAGATAAGACTGGTCACCACTAGCTTGTGTCTGTATTCTTTACTTGTGTTTATTAGTATTCGTCGCTAAGCAGTCAGTACTCAATTTCGGTTTGCTTAATAAATTAGCGCCATGGCTACTGCTGTATTTTTACAGGAAGCCAAAGATATGGGTCTTACGGACCCAACTGAAATTAAAGAATACATACTCTCACGGTTCAATTACGAACAAGAACGTGAGAAAGATGCTCGTGAAGAGCGTAGAATTCAGCGCGAATACGAGCGAGAACAGCGTGAACACGAGCAAAAACAGCGCGAACTCGACTTAGAACATGAGCGAGAACAGCGTGAGGAACGAGAGAGAGAACGAGAACACGAACGTGCCGAGCGAGAAGCACGAGAAAAACATGAACTTGAAGTGATGAAGCTCAAGCGAGATTCCTTGGCTTCAGACACGTCTGGTGCAGTTGGTCCAAGCTCCACGAGCGTTTCCCCTGCACATGTCCTGGCGAACCCACGCATCAAGCTTCCTTCATATAAGGAAAGCGAGCGAATCGAGCCGTACATAGCTCGTTTTGAGGACATGGCAGACATGTATCAACTGGATGAGACAGCTAAGCGGATCCAATTTTTTAGCCTATTTGAGGGCCCTGCCCTCGATATTCTCCACAGAATTCGTGGAGACAATCTCACATATGAGATGATGAAAGCTGCACTCATTAAGGCGTATGGTCTCACAGTAGACGACGCCAAAGTTCAGTTCATGCGAGCTCGTCTCCAAGACAAGGAGACAGCTGTCCAGTTCCTTGATCGTCTCACAGCTTACTTAAATGAGTGGATGGAGAAAGATGAAACTCCTTCCACGCGTTAGGGGATAATTGACCTTATGCTGCGTACACAGCTAGAGAGGTCGTGGCATGCTGAGCTCATAGCACAGCTTAAGATCTGCCAGGTGAAAGATGCCAGCCAAATGGCAGAGAAGGCTGACTCATTCTTTACTGCATACGGGTATCAAGCTCGTAAGCAAAACACCTTGAGTAGAAAAGATACTGCCAAGTCTGGGAAGCCGTCTCAGACTGAATCCCAGCACCAAGGCCGTTCTCAGAGTAATGGTCAAAGTCCAAGCAAACCACAGAAGGACCAGGGGCAGAATACTCAGAAACCTGAGTGGAAGCGGTACAACAAGCACCCCAACCAGCAGCAGTTTCCCAAGCATCAGCAGCAATACAAGGACAAGCCACGTAACCCTCAGTCAGGTCAATTAGTGTATCGGAGGCAGGAGGCAAATGCAGCCTTCATTCCACAAGTACCCGGTGGTGCCATCTCTACCAGTACAGGTACTTCCCAACACTTCACAAGTCCCCCTCCGACCATGAACTCTCCTCAGACACCTAGTTCCCAGGGCGCCACGTTTGCTGCATCGGTTGTTCCGCAGTCTCATGAATGACTGGCTGCTACCTCCTCAGACCCTTCCACCAGCAACACTGCCTTTCTTGTTCAGCCAGGGTCTGTGGGAGGTGTTTCTGTAAATGTCCTGAGGGATAATGGTTCCTCAGGTTGCTCTGTTAAGCAGAGTTTAGTTCGGCCTGATGAGTATACAGGTCGACAGATCCAAGTTAGACTTATTGATGGATCAGTGAGATTGTTCCCTGAGGCACGTATCCAGGTGGCGTCTCCATTTTTCACTGGCTTGACAGCTGCAGTTGTCATGCCAGAACCTTTATTTGACCTCATCTTAGGCAACATACCTGGCATCAAAAATAGTTGTGCCGTAGATGTTGCTACTCAGACTTCGGCTGCTGCAATAACACGAGCCATGGCCAAGGCTCCAGATCGCGTCACTCCGTTGACCGTCGCAACGCCGCAAGATCTGATTCGTAGTCAAGATGTTGTCCAAGAGCAACAGACTGACTCGACACTTGCCTCAGTGCGCAAGAAGCTGGAGGGTAAAGTGACCAAGTATTCACGGGGAGGACAAGCCAGGTTCCTTCGTAAGCGAGGACGGCTGTACCGTGAGTCACAGACACCCCAGGGTGAGGTTCGACTGCAGTTTGTCGTTCCTGCAAAGTATCGCCGAGCAGTGTTTGAATTAGGTCACTGTTCAGCGATGGGAGGTCATATGGGTCAAAAGAAGACCTCTGACCGCATCCATGCTGACTTTTTCTGGCCAGGAATGGGACGGGAAATAACGAGGCTCGTACGTTCTTGTGATGTGTGTCAGCGTACCACTGACCGGGACGTGTCCGTCCTGCGCCATTGAAGCCAATGCCTATAATCTCTGAACCGTTCGAGAGAGTAGCAGTTGACATAGTTGGGCCAATCTCTCCTAGGGCTAGTGATGGATCAAAGTATATCCTCACTATAGTTGATTTCAGCACACGGTGGCCTGAAGCCGTGGCCCTTAAGAATATAGAGGCCGTCACTGTTGCTGAGGCATTAATTGAAGTGTTCTGTCGTGTAGGTATCCCTAAGGAGGTCTTGAGCGACCGGGGTTCGCAGTTCACTTCGGCAATGATGAACGAAACGTTCAGGTTGCTGTCCATCCGAGGCTTACGAACTACGGCGTATCATCCCATGTGTAACGGGTTGTGTGAGAGGTTCAGTGGAACTCTCAAGAAGATGTTGAGGCGCATGAACGCCGAACAGCCAAAGGAATGGCCGCGGTTCATCGCTCCTCTTCTATTTGCTTATCGAGAAGCCCCACAGCATTCATTGAAATTCTCACCCTTTGAACTGGTGTATGGGAGGTCGGTCCGGGGCCCACTTCAAGTCCTTCGTGAGTTATGGGACGATGAAGAACCCGACCCTGAAGTCAAGACCACCTACATCTACGTCCTTGATTTGGCTGACCGCCTCCAGTCGACGTGCGAGTTAGCTAAGGAAGAACTGATCAAGGCGCGTGAAGTTCAAAAGGCTTATTATGATAAGAAGGCAAAGCTTCGGAAGTTTAGTCCAGGCGATAAATGCTTGGTATTACTCCCCACTGCCCAGAACAAGTTGTTGGCGCAGTGGAAGGGTCCATTCGATGTAGTAGAGCGCATTTCAGACCTCAACTACATAATACAGATGGGGAATCTTCGTAAAAGGTTCCACATTAACATGCTGAAGGCTTATCATGAGTCAGACCCCGAGGAGACTGGCCTACGAGTAGCTGATGATAGTGACCAGCCACTGGAAGAAACCGGGGCAGCTGCGGTGATCCCAGCTGATGACTATGATGACGAGCCCTTAACCGCTCAGTCCCATCAGGAAGAGACTGTCGGAGATGTTTCACTTAACCCTGACTTAGCAGTAGGGGACCAGAATGCCTTATGGTCACTGCTCTGTCAGTATGCTGATGTCTTCTCAGACCAACCTAGACTTGCAAAGGTTGCGTGTCATAAAATTGAGTTGACCAGCAATGTTCCTATAAAGGTTAAGCCATATCCGATTCCCATGCGACTACAGGGTGCAGTAGATAAGGAAATTGCTGACATGGAGACTGCAGGCATTATCGAAAAGTCCTCATCTCCTTACTGTAGTCCGATGGTAGTAGTCCGCAAGAAAGATGGTGGAGTCAGGATTTGTGGCGACTATAGAAGGCTCAATGCAATCACCAAAGTGGATGCTGAGCCAATGGGTGACCATATTGCCATCTTCTCTAAGCTGGCAGGGTCACGATATTTCACGAAGCTCGACCTAGCGAAGGGATTCTTCCAGATTCCCCTTCATCCTGAGAGTCGTCAGTTCACTGCCTTTGCTACTCCTAGGGGTTGTACCAGTATAAAGTCCTCCCATTTGGACTTACCAATTCCCCAGCAGTATTCAATCGTGCCATGAGACAAGTGCTCCATGGTATTGTAGGAGTAGAGATGTTCGTTGACGATGTCCTCGTTCATTCCGCCACATTGGAGGAGCACCTCAGACTCTTGGAAATTGTCTTCAGTAGACTCCAGAGTTTCAACATGACTGTGAAGCCTAGCAAATGCAAGATTGCTCACGGTGAGGTGGAGTTCCTCAGTCATATTGTTGGCAACAATCACTGCAGGTGTCAGGGTGACAAGATCAGGAAGGTTAAAGAAGCCCGAGACCCATGACCAAGAAACAGGTTAGGGCATTTCTTGGCCTAGTGGGATATTATAGGAGTTTTATTCCCAACTTTGCTCTCATTGCCCAACCGTTGTACGAAGTGCTACGGAAATATGCTCCAAACACCACTGAATGGGGAGAAGCACAAGAGAGATCTTTTGCCACCCTCAAGAATATGTTGTGCAAGGAGCCCATTTTGCAGTTGCCTGATTCCAGCAAACCTTTCATACTGCGCACTGATGCTTCACAAGATGGAGTAGGTGCTGTATTGATGCAGGAATCGGAAGGTGGAATCTTCCCAGTGGCATACCACAGCCGTAGGCTAAAACCCGCCGAGAGGAATTACAGTACTGTTGAGAAGGAACTCTTGGCTGTGGTTGATGGTGTTAAAAAATATTATTATTATTTATTTGGGGCATCATTTGTTCTGGAAACTGACCATATGCCACTCACTAGTCTTAGCATGACCAAGACGGCTAATGCAAGATTGACACGCTGGACACTGTATTTACAGCAGTTTAACCTTGTTGTGAGATACATCAAGGGAAGTGATAACGTAGGTGCAGACCTGATGTCTCGCCTACTAACTGCTGACTAACATGGGCAGTTGTTGTATGCTGGGTTCCATGATAGGCATCCTCAGAGATTTGAGTAATCCAAGGACTAGCCTGGTTCCCAGTCAAAAGTGTAGACCTGAAGTCTCACTTGTTGGCCCACAGGACACAGTATGTCCAGGGCCTGTACATACACGTGTACTGTAGGTTAAGGGGGAAGAGAGAACTCCGCAGAGGTGACTTGAGGCTATGGAAGACCCAAGTTTGCACAAGGATTCTCAGCTCCCCGATACTAATATAAGTACTGTAGGTTAAGGGGGAAGTTCGAGAGAGAACCCCGCAGAGGCAACTTGAGGCTATGGAAGACCCAAGTTTGCACAAGGATTCTCAGCTTTCCGATACTAATATAAGTATTGTAGGTTAAGGGGGAAGTTCGAGAGAGAACTCCGCAGAGGCGACTTGAGGCTATGGAAGACCCAAGTTTGCACAAGGATTCTCAGCTTCCCGGTATTAATATAAGTATTGTAGGTTAAGGGGGAAGTTCGAGAGAGAACTCCGCAGAGGCGACTTGAGGCTATGGAAGACCCAAGTTTGCACAAGGATTCTCAGCTTCCCGGTACTAATATAAGTATTGTACTGTAGGTCAAGGGGGAAGTGAGAACACTGCAGAGGCGACTTGTGGCTATGGAAGACCCAGGTTTGCACAAGGATTCTCAGCTTCCCGATATTAATATAAGTACTGTAGGTTAAGGCACAGGTTGAGGACCCGTGTGCAGTTCGAGGCTATGCAAGACCCGAGTTTGCACAAGGATTCTCAACTTGCCGACCATAATTGTGTGCTATAATTAATGGCGACCTCGAATGTACGTCGTAGCACTGACTGCTAGGCAGAGAGTAATTGTAACATAATAAAATTTTGTCTCATTGACACTTTTGATGCTCCACCTCAATTGGTTTTGCAGGTTCAGCAATGGGTGTAGCAGTTTTGCTGTGCGGGCCAGCTGATCGTCTGCCGCACGCTGCCGCCTCTTCTCCTCTGCCTTCATCGTCGCCATGTTATTATTTACTATGTCATTTTACACATAGGTACAGTTACACTACAGCTGTCACACCTACACCGTGTATTACATACACCACGCTACACAACAATTAGTTGTCAGTGTAAATGTAGCGAATTTTCGCTCAGTTTGACCTGAGTACAGGATTTTCACCGTCGTCACGGAGTTTTTCCCTCAAGCTTGCTTCTATTAACGTAAATACGAGGTTTTTTTCGCTCACTGGCGACTGTGACTTTCTCCTGTAGCAGGATAGCACACACACCACAGTGTGAATCTTGTGTGACTGAGTTAGGATGTGTACATATATATATATATATCCACAAATTTTTTCCCATAAGGAAAAAATTTAATTTTGTAAGGGCGTAATGTCACGAATCAATCCGCGACATTTCCCTTTTGTGAGAAGCCACGAACTATTAGTGGAAAACTCACTGCGTATCGCTCAGCTAACCGTTTCTCTCTCCATTTCGGAGTATACTTTTCAAAACATTCGTCACCGTTTTCAGGGGTGACCAATTTAATGCACGTCACTAAGTGCGCTACTGAGCGATACTATTGTTTCTTTATCGTTCGCCTCTGCTTGCCTAAACCGTTAGCCACGCCTTCTTCTGGTAGCTTGTGCGTTCTGCCTATACATTATTTGAATTCAGTCCAGTTGTTGCTGCGACGGAGAGAGGTCCTGTGCGAGCAGTGTGAGGTCAGCTAGTACCCAAACTCCACAGTTCTTCAGTACTTCCATCCTAGTTCAGCTTGGGTGATACGCAGCATTCATCGACTATAGTATTTACTTCTTGTATTTCCCTAGTTATAAGAGTTTAATTAAGGTGTTTTTCCTAGGCGTAAGTATTTAGCTTTTGTGCAAGTGAGTGAGTGCGTCTCATTGATTCGATTTGAATTGTAACAAATTTATTTTTTTGTAATTAATAAATTTAACAGTTTTTTCCTTGAGCTTAATGTAAAGTAAAATCTTGTTTCATTTCTCCATAATTAAGCTTATTTTCCATATAGCTCCTAGCTTGCATAAACGTTTGCTTTCATAACTGGTACTTAGACCAGTCTTGTGGTATTAAAATCCGTTGTGCCAGATAGGAGTTAATGCATCAGCAAGAACCTGATGTTATTATTATTAGTATTAGTTATTTATTGTCAGGGGTGATGTAACTTTCTCCAGAGGCTAACAGTACAGTAATTCAGCAATTGTGAGTAATTAGTCTCTGCTGTGTACTGTTGAGAAAGTTTGTAAATTCTCGTTCTGAGAGAATCGTGCGAAGCAGGCCAGCGTAAAAGTAATCGTTGTTTGATTTAGTAAGACAATCATTGTCCCTGCTCTTCAATATTATTGAATATTATTATCAATTAAATAATATTTAAGCATTTATTTCAAAATTACAGTGATATTATAAAAACCCCGTGACAATTGGCGACCTCATTCCAGGATATTAACTCCTAGCTCTAAAGCTATTCACGAGATAGTGCTCACTCATTCATATTTAGGTATTTATCATTAAAGTTTATAGGCACAAGCTTACTGGTGTTTACCCTTAATTTAGCAAGTGAATTTTGCTTTATTAATCAATAGAGTACTTAACTCTAGTTTATTCTTGGTAACGCCAGACGATTTTATTCGCTCCTGGGAAGTCGCCGTACCCATTGTGTTTATTATTGAGTCTTCCCAGTCATTTACATTTTTTATTTATCTTTGCCAGTTAACTAGATAAGACTGGTCACCACTAGCTTGTGTCTGTATTCTTTACTTGTGTTTATTAGTATTCGTCGCTAAGCAGTCAGTACTCAATTTCGGTTTGCTTAATAAATTAGCGCCATGGCTACTGCTGTATTTTTACAGGAAGCCAAAGATATGGGTCTTACGGACCCAACTGAAATTAAAGAATACATACTCTCACGGTTCAATTACGAACAAGAACGTGAGAAAGATGCTCGTGAAGAGCGTAGAATTCAGCGCGAATACGAGCGAGAACAGCGTGAACACGAGCAAAAACAGCGCGAACTCGACTTAGAACATGAGCGAGAACAGCGTGAGGAACGTGAGAGAGAACGAGAACACGAACGTGCCGAGCGAGAAGCACGAGAAAAACATGAACTTGAAGTGATGAAGCTCAAGCGAGATTCCTTGGCTTCAGACACGTCTGGTGCAGTTGGTCCAAGCTCCACGAGCGTTTCCCCTGCACATGTCCTGGCGAACCCACGCATCAAGCTTCCTTCATATAAGGAAAGCGAGCGAATCGAGCCGTACATAGCTCGTTTTGAGGACATGGCAGACATGTATCAACTGGATGAGACAGCTAAGCGGATCCAATTTTTTAGCCTATTTGAGGGCCCTGCCCTCGATATTCTCCACAGAATTCGTGGAGACAATCTCACATATGAGATGATGAAAGCTGCACTCATTAAGGCGTATGGTCTCACAGTAGACGACGCCAAAGTTCAGTTCATGCGAGCTCGTCTCCAAGACAAGGAGACAGCTGTCCAGTTCCTTGATCGTCTCACAGCTTACTTAAATGAGTGGATGGAGAAAGATGAAACTCCTTCCACGCTGTTAGGGGATAATTGACCTTATGCTGCGTACACAGCTAGAGAGGTCGTGGCATGCTGAGCTCATAGCACAGCTTAAGATCTGCCAGGTGAAAGATGCCAGCCAAATGGCAGAGAAGGCTGACTCATTCTTTACTGCATACGGGTATCAAGCTCGTAAGCAAAACACCTTGAGTAGAAAAGATACTGCCAAGTCTGGGAAGCCGTCTCAGACTGAATCCCAGCACCAAGGCCGTTCTCAGAGTAATGGTCAAAGTCCAAGCAAACCACAGAAGGACCAGGGGCAGAATACTCAGAAACCTGAGTGGAAGCGGTACAACAAGCACCCCAACCAGCAGCAGTTTCCCAAGCATCAGCAGCAATACAAGGACAAGCCACGTAACCCTCAGTCAGGTCAATTAGTGTATCGGAGGCAGGAGGCAAATGCAGCCTTCATTCCACAAGTACCCGGTGGTGCCATCTCTACCAGTACAGGTACTTCCCAACACTTCACAAGTCCCCCTCCGACCATGAACTCTCCTCAGACACCTAGTTCCCAGGGCGCCACGTTTGCTGCATCGGTTGTTCCGCAGTCTCATGAATGACTGGCTGCTACCTCCTCAGACCCTTCCACCAGCAACACTGCCTTTCTTGTTCAGCCAGGGTCTGTGGGAGGTGTTTCTGTAAATGTCCTGAGGGATAATGGTTCCTCAGGTTGCTCTGTTAAGCAGAGTTTAGTTCGGCCTGATGAGTATACAGGTCGACAGATCCAAGTTAGACTTATTGATGGATCAGTGAGATTGTTCCCTGAGGCACGTATCCAGGTGGCGTCTCCATTTTTCACTGGCTTGACAGCTGCAGTTGTCATGCCAGAACCTTTATTTGACCTCATCTTAGGCAACATACCTGGCATCAAAAATAGTTGTGCCGTAGATGTTGCTACTCAGACTTCGGCTGCTGCAATAACACGAGCCATGGCCAAGGCTCCAGATCGCGTCACTCCGTTGACCGTCGCAACGCCGCAAGATCTGATTCGTAGTCAAGATGTTGTCCAAGAGCAACAGACTGACTCGACACTTGCCTCAGTGCGCAAGAAGCTGGAGGGTAAAGTGACCAAGTATTCACGGGGAGGACAAGCCAGGTTCCTTCGTTAGCGAGGACGGCTGTACCGTGAGTCACAGACACCCCAGGGTGAGGTTCGACTGCAGTTTGTCGTTCCTGCAAAGTATCGCCGAGCAGTGTTTGAATTAGGTCACTGTTCAGCGATGGGAGGTCATATGGGTCAAAAGAAGACCTCTGACCGCATCCATGCTGACTTTTTCTGGCCAGGAATGGGACGGGAAATAACGAGGCTCGTACGTTCTTGTGATGTGTGTCAGCGTACCACTGACCGGGGACGTGTCCGTCCTGCGCCATTGAAGCCAATGCCTATAATCTCTGAACCGTTCGAGAGAGTAGCAGTTGACATAGTTGGGCCAATCTCTCCTAGGGCTAGTGATGGATCAAAGTATATCCTCACTATAGTTGATTTCAGCACACGGTGGCCTGAAGCCGTGGCCCTTAAGAATATAGAGGCCGTCACTGTTGCTGAGGCATTAATTGAAGTGTTCTGTCGTGTAGGTATCCCTAAGGAGGTCTTGAGCGACCGGGGTTCGCAGTTCACTTCGGCAATGATGAACGAAACGTTCAGGTTGCTGTCCATCCGAGGCTTACGAACTACGGCGTATCATCCCATGTGTAACGGGTTGTGTGAGAGGTTCAGTGGAACTCTCAAGAAGATGTTGAGGCGCATGAACGCCGAACAGCCAAAGGAATGGCCGCGGTTCATCGCTCCTCTTCTATTTGCTTATCGAGAAGCCCCACAGCATTCATTGAAATTCTCACCCTTTGAACTGGTGTATGGGAGGTCGGTCCGGGGCCCACTTCAAGTCCTTCGTGAGTTATGGGACGATGAAGAACCCGACCCTGAAGTCAAGACCACCTACATCTACGTCCTTGATTTGGCTGACCGCCTCCAGTCGACGTGCGAGTTAGCTAAGGAAGAACTGATCAAGGCGCGTGAAGTTCAAAAGGCTTATTATGATAAGAAGGCAAAGCTTCGGAAGTTTAGTCCAGGCGATAAATGCTTGGTATTACTCCCCACTGCCCAGAACAAGTTGTTGGCGCAGTGGAAGGGTCCATTCGATGTAGTAGAGCGCATTTCAGACCTCAACTACATAATACAGATGGGGAATCTTCGTAAAAGGTTCCACATTAACATGCTGAAGGCTTATCATGAGTCAGACCCCGAGGAGACTGGCCTACGAGTAGCTGATGATAGTGACCAGCCACTGGAAGAAACCGGGGCAGCTGCGGTGATCCCAGCTGATGACTATGATGACGAGCCCTTAACCGCTCAGTCCCATCAGGAAGAGACTGTCGGAGATGTTTCACTTAACCCTGACTTAGCAGTAGGGGACCAGAATGCCTTATGGTCACTGCTCTGTCAGTATGCTGATGTCTTCTCAGACCAACCTAGACTTGCAAAGGTTGCGTGTCATAAAATTGAGTTGACCAGCAATGTTCCTATAAAGGTTAAGCCATATCCGATTCCCATGCGACTACAGGGTGCAGTAGATAAGGAAATTGCTGACATGGAGACTGCAGGCATTATCGAAAAGTCCTCATCTCCTTACTGTAGTCCGATGGTAGTAGTCCGCAAGAAAGATGGTGGAGTCAGGATTTGTGGCGACTATAGAAGGCTCAATGCAATCACCAAAGTGGATGCTGAGCCAATGGGTGACCATATTGCCATCTTCTCTAAGCTGGCAGGGTCACGATATTTCACGAAGCTCGACCTAGCGAAGGGATTCTTCCAGATTCCCCTTCATCCTGAGAGTCGTCAGTTCACTGCCTTTGCTACTCCTAGGGGGTTGTACCAGTATAAAGTCCTCCCATTTGGACTTACCAATTCCCCAGCAGTATTCAATCGTGCCATGAGACAAGTGCTCCATGGTATTGTAGGAGTAGAGATGTTCGTTGACGATGTCCTCGTTCATTCCGCCACATTGGAGGAGCACCTCAGACTCTTGGAAATTGTCTTCAGTAGACTCCAGAGTTTCAACATGACTGTGAAGCCTAGCAAATGCAAGATTGCTCACGGTGAGGTGGAGTTCCTCAGTCATATTGTTGGCAACAATCACTGCAGGTGTCAGGGTGACAAGATCAGGAAGGTTAAAGAAGCCCCGAGACCCATGACCAAGAAACAGGTTAGGGCATTTCTTGGCCTAGTGGGATATTATAGGAGTTTTATTCCCAACTTTGCTCTCATTGCCCAACCGTTGTACGAAGTGCTACGGAAATATGCTCCAAACACCACTGAATGGGGAGAAGCACAAGAGAGATCTTTTGCCACCCTCAAGAATATGTTGTGCAAGGAGCCCATTTTGCAGTTGCCTGATTCCAGCAAACCTTTCATACTGCGCACTGATGCTTCACAAGATGGAGTAGGTGCTGTATTGATGCAGGAATCGGAAGGTGGAATCTTCCCAGTGGCATACCACAGCCGTAGGCTAAAACCCGCCGAGAGGAATTACAGTACTGTTGAGAAGGAACTCTTGGCTGTGGTTGATGGTGTTAAAAAATATTATTATTATTTATTTGGGGCATCATTTGTTCTGGAAACTGACCATATGCCACTCACTAGTCTTAGCATGACCAAGACGGCTAATGCAAGATTGACACGCTGGACACTGTATTTACAGCAGTTTAACCTTGTTGTGAGATACATCAAGGGAAGTGATAACGTAGGTGCAGACCTGATGTCTCGCCTACTAACTGCTGACTAACATGGGCAGTTGTTGTATGCTGGGTTCCATGATAGGCATCCTCAGAGATTTGAGTAATCCAAGGACTAGCCTGGTTCCCAGTCAAAAGTGTAGACCTGAAGTCTCACTTGTTGGCCCACAGGACACAGTATGTCCAGGGCCTGTACATACACGTGTACTGTAGGTTAAGGGGGAAGAGAGAACTCCGCAGAGGTGACTTGAGGCTATGGAAGACCCAAGTTTGCACAAGGATTCTCAGCTAACCGATACTAATATAAGTACTTTAGGTTAAGGGTTACGTTCGAGAGAGAACCCCGCAGAGGCGACTTGAGGCTATGGAAGACCCAAGTTTGCACAAGGATTCTCAGCTTTCCGATACTAATATAAGTATTGTAGGTTAAGGGGGAAGTTCGAGAGAGAACTCCGCAGAGGCGACTTGAGGCTATGGAAGACCCAAGTTTGCACAAGGATTCTCAGCTTCCCGGTATTAATATAAGTATTGTAGGTTAAGGGGGAAGTTCGAGAGAGAACTCCGCAGAGGCGACTTGAGGCTATGGAAGACCCAAGTTTGCACAAGGATTCTCAGCTTCCCGGTACTAATATAAGTATTGTACTGTAGGTCAAGGGGAAGTGAGAACACTGCAGAGGCGACTTGTGGCTATGGAAGACCCAGGTTTGCACAAGGATTCTCAGCTTCCCGATATTAATATAAGTACTGTAGGTTAAGGCACAGGTTGAGGACCCGTGTGCAGTTCGAGGCTATGCAAGACCCGAGTTTGCACAAGGATTCTCAACTTGCCGACCATAATTGTGTGCTATAATTAATGGCGACCTCGAATGTACGTCGTAGCACTGACTGCTAGGCAGAGAGTAATTGTAACATAATAAAATTTTGTCTCATTGACACTTTTGATGCTCCACCTCAATTGGTTTTGCAGGTTCAGCAATGGGTGTAGCAGTTTTGCTGTGCGGGCCAGCTGATCGTCTGCCGCACGCTGCCGCCTCTTCTCCTCTGCCTTCATCGTCGCCATGTTATTATTTACTATGTCATTTTACACATAGGTACAGTTACACTACAGCTGTCACACCTACACCGTGTATTACATACACCACGCTACACAACAATTAGTTGTCAGTGTAAATGTAGCGAATTTTCGCTCAGTTTGACCTGAGTACAGGATTTTCACCGTCGTCACGGAGTTTTTCCCTCAAGCTTGCTTCTATTAACGTAAATACGAGGTTTTTTCGCTCACTGGCGACTGTGACTTTCTCCTGTAGCAGGATAGCACACACACCACAGTGTGAATCTTGTGTGACTGAGTTAGGATGTGTACATATATATATATATATCCACAAATTTTTTCCCATAAGGAAAAAATTTAATTTTGTAAGGGCGTAATGTCACGAATCAATCCGCGACATTTCCCTTTTGTGAGAAGCCACGAACTATTAGTGGAAAACTCACTGCGTATCGCTCAGCTAACCGTTTCTCTCTCCATTTCGGAGTATACTTTTCAAAACATTCGTCACCGTTTTCAGGGGTGACCAATTTAATGCACGTCACTAAGTGCGCTACTGAGCGATACTATTGTTTCTTTATCGTTCGCCTCTGCTTGCCTAAACCGTTAGCCACGCCTTCTTCTGGTAGCTTGTGCGTTCTGCCTATACATTATTTGAATTCAGTCCAGTTGTTGCTGCGACGGAGAGAGGTCCTGTGCGAGCAGTGTGAGGTCAGCTAGTACCCAAACTCCACAGTTCTTCAGTACTTCCATCCTAGTTCAGCTTGGGTGATACGCAGCATTCATCGACTATAGTATTTACTTCTTGTATTTCCCTAGTTATAAGAGTTTAATTAAGGTGTTTTTCCTAGGCGTAAGTATTTAGCTTTTGTGCAAGTGAGTGAGTGCGTCTCATTGATTCGATTTGAATTGTAACAAATTTATTTTTTTGTAATTAATAAATTTAACAGTTTTTTCCTTGAGCTTAATGTAAAGTAAAATCTTGTTTCATTTCTCCATAATTAAGCTTATTTTCCATATAGCTCCTAGCTTGCATAAACGTTTGCTTTCATAACTGGTACTTAGACCAGTCTTGTGGTATTAAAATCCGTTGTGCCAGATAGGAGTTAATGCATCAGCAAGAACCTGATGTTATTATTATTAGTATTAGTTATTTATTGTCAGGGGTGATGTAACTTTCTCCAGAGGCTAACAGTACAGTAATTCAGCAATTGTGAGTAATTAGTCTCTGCTGTGTACTGTTGAGAAAGTTTGTAAATTCTCGTTCTGAGAGAATCGTGCGAAGCAGGCCAGCGTAAAAGTAATCGTTGTTTGATTTAGTAAGACAATCATTGTCCCTGCTCTTCAATATTATTGAATATTATTATCAATTAAATAATATTTAAGCATTTATTTCAAAATTACAGTGATATTATAAAAACCCCGTGACAATTGGCGACCTCATTCCAGGATATTAACTCCTAGCTCTAAAGCTATTCACGAGATAGTGCTCACTCATTCATATTTAGGTATTTATCATTAAAGTTTATAGGCACAAGCTTACTGGTGTTTACCCTTAATTTAGCAAGTGAATTTTGCTTTATTAATCAATAGAGTACTTAACTCTAGTTTATTCTTGGTAACGCCAGACGATTTTATTCGCTCCTGGGAAGTCGCCGTACCCATTGTGTTTATTATTGAGTCTTCCCAGTCATTTACATTTTTTATTTATCTTTGCCAGTTAACTAGATAAGACTGGTCACCACTAGCTTGTGTCTGTATTCTTTACTTGTGTTTATTAGTATTCGTCGCTAAGCAGTCAGTACTCAATTTCGGTTTGCTTAATAAATTAGCGCCATGGCTACTGCTGTATTTTTACAGGAAGCCAAAGATATGGGTCTTACGGACCCAACTGAAATTAAAGAATACATACTCTCACGGTTCAATTACGAACAAGAACGTGAGAAAGATGCTCGTGAAGAGCGTAGAATTCAGCGCGAATACGAGCGAGAACAGCGTGAACACGAGCAAAAACAGCGCGAACTCGACTTAGAACATGAGCGAGAACAGCGTGAGGAACGAGAGAGAGAACGAGAACACGAACGTGCCGAGCGAGAAGCACGAGAAAAACATGAACTTGAAGTGATGAAGCTCAAGCGAGATTCCTTGGCTTCAGACACGTCTGGTGCAGTTGGTCCAAGCTCCACGAGCGTTTCCCCTGCACATGTCCTGGCGAACCCACGCATCAAGCTTCCTTCATATAAGGAAAGCGAGCGAATCGAGCCGTACATAGCTCGTTTTGAGGACATGGCAGACATGTATCAACTGGATGAGACAGCTAAGCGGATCCAATTTTTAGCCTATTTGAGGGCCCTGCCCTCGATATTCTCCACAGAATTCGTGGAGACAATCTCACATATGAGATGATGAAAGCTGCACTCATTAAGGCGTATGGTCTCACAGTAGACGACGCCAAAGTTCAGTTCATGCGAGCTCGTCTCCAAGACAAGGAGACAGCTGTCCAGTTCCTTGATCGTCTCACAGCTTACTTAAATGAGTGGATGGAGAAAGATGAAACTCCTTCCACGCGTTAGGGGATAATTGACCTTATGCTGCGTACACAGCTAGAGAGGTCGTGGCATGCTGAGCTCATAGCACAGCTTAAGATCTGCCAGGTGAAAGATGCCAGCCAAATGGCAGAGAAGGCTGACTCATTCTTTACTGCATACGGGTATCAAGCTCGTAAGCAAAACACCTTGAGTAGAAAAGATACTGCCAAGTCTGGGAAGCCGTCTCAGACTGAATCCCAGCACCAAGGCCGTTCTCAGAGTAATGGTCAAAGTCCAAGCAAACCACAGAAGGACCAGGGGCAGAATACTCAGAAACCTGAGTGGAAGCGGTACAACAAGCACCCCAACCAGCAGCAGTTTCCCAAGCATCAGCAGCAATACAAGGACAAGCCACGTAACCCTCAGTCAGGTCAATTAGTGTATCGGAGGCAGGAGGCAAATGCAGCCTTCATTCCACAAGTACCCGGTGGTGCCATCTCTACCAGTACAGGTACTTCCCAACACTTCACAAGTCCCCCTCCGACCATGAACTCTCCTCAGACACCTAGTTCCCAGGGCGCCACGTTTGCTGCATCGGTTGTTCCGCAGTCTCATGAATGACTGGCTGCTACCTCCTCAGACCCTTCCACCAGCAACACTGCCTTTCTTGTTCAGCCAGGGTCTGTGGGAGGTGTTTCTGTAAATGTCCTGAGGGATAATGGTTCCTCAGGTTGCTCTGTTAAGCAGAGTTTAGTTCGGCCTGATGAGTATACAGGTCGACAGATCCAAGTTAGACTTATTGATGGATCAGTGAGATTGTTCCCTGAGGCACGTATCCAGGTGGCGTCTCCATTTTTCACTGGCTTGACAGCTGCAGTTGTCATGCCAGAACCTTTATTTGACCTCATCTTAGGCAACATACCTGGCATCAAAAATAGTTGTGCCGTAGATGTTGCTACTCAGACTTCGGCTGCTGCAATAACACGAGCCATGGCCAAGGCTCCAGATCGCGTCACTCCGTTGACCGTCGCAACGCCGCAAGATCTGATTCGTAGTCAAGATGTTGTCCAAGAGCAACAGACTGACTCGACACTTGCCTCAGTGCGCAAGAAGCTGGAGGGTAAAGTGACCAAGTATTCACGGGGAGGACAAGCCAGGTTCCTTCGTAAGCGAGGACGGCTGTACCGTGAGTCACAGACACCCCAGGGTGAGGTTCGACTGCAGTTTGTCGTTCCTGCAAAGTATCGCCGAGCAGTGTTTGAATTAGGTCACTGTTCAGCGATGGGAGGTCATATGGGTCAAAAGAAGACCTCTGACCGCATCCATGCTGACTTTTTCTGGCCAGGAATGGGACGGGAAATAACGAGGCTCGTACGTTCTTGTGATGTGTGTCAGCGTACCACTGACCGGGGACGTGTCCGTCCTGCGCCATTGAAGCCAATGCCTATAATCTCTGAACCGTTCGAGAGAGTAGCAGTTGACATAGTTGGGCCAATCTCTCCTAGGGCTAGTGATGGATCAAAGTATATCCTCACTATAGTTGATTTCAGCACACGGTGGCCTGAAGCCGTGGCCCTTAAGAATATAGAGGCCGTCACTGTTGCTGAGGCATTAATTGAAGTGTTCTGTCGTGTAGGTATCCCTAAGGAGGTCTTGAGCGACCGGGGTTCGCAGTTCACTTCGGCAATGATGAACGAAACGTTCAGGTTGCTGTCCATCCGAGGCTTACGAACTACGGCGTATCATCCCATGTGTAACGGGTTGTGTGAGAGGTTCAGTGGAACTCTCAAGAAGATGTTGAGGCGCATGAACGCCGAACAGCCAAAGGAATGGCCGCGGTTCATCGCTCCTCTTCTATTTGCTTATCGAGAAGCCCCACAGCATTCATTGAAATTCTCACCCTTTGAACTGGTGTATGGGAGGTCGGTCCGGGGCCCACTTCAAGTCCTTCGTGAGTTATGGGACGATGAAGAACCCGACCCTGAAGTCAAGACCACCTACATCTACGTCCTTGATTTGGCTGACCGCCTCCAGTCGACGTGCGAGTTAGCTAAGGAAGAACTGATCAAGGCGCGTGAAGTTCAAAAGGCTTATTATGATAAGAAGGCAAAGCTTCGGAAGTTTAGTCCAGGCGATAAATGCTTGGTATTACTCCCCACTGCCCAGAACAAGTTGTTGGCGCAGTGGAAGGGTCCATTCGATGTAGTAGAGCGCATTTCAGACCTCAACTACATAATACAGATGGGGAATCTTCGTAAAAGGTTCCACATTAACATGCTGAAGGCTTATCATGAGTCAGACCCCGAGGAGACTGGCCTACGAGTAGCTGATGATAGTGACCAGCCACTGGAAGAAACCGGGGCAGCTGCGGTGATCCCAGCTGATGACTATGATGACGAGCCCTTAACCGCTCAGTCCCATCAGGAAGAGACTGTCGGAGATGTTTCACTTAACCCTGACTTAGCAGTAGGGGACCAGAATGCCTTATGGTCACTGCTCTGTCAGTATGCTGATGTCTTCTCAGACCAACCTAGACTTGCAAAGGTTGCGTGTCATAAAATTGAGTTGACCAGCAATGTTCCTATAAAGGTTAAGCCATATCCGATTCCCATGCGACTACAGGGTGCAGTAGATAAGGAAATTGCTGACATGGAGACTGCAGGCATTATCGAAAAGTCCTCATCTCCTTACTGTAGTCCGATGGTAGTAGTCCGCAAGAAAGATGGTGGAGTCAGGATTTGTGGCGACTATAGAAGGCTCAATGCAATCACCAAAGTGGATGCTGAGCCAATGGGTGACCATATTGCCATCTTCTCTAAGCTGGCAGGGTCACGATATTTCACGAAGCTCGACCTAGCGAAGGGATTCTTCCAGATTCCCCTTCATCCTGAGAGTCGTCAGTTCACTGCCTTTGCTACTCCTAGGGGGTTGTACCAGTATAAAGTCCTCCCATTTGGACTTACCAATTCCCCAGCAGTATTCAATCGTGCCATGAGACAAGTGCTCCATGGTATTGTAGGAGTAGAGATGTTCGTTGACGATGTCCTCGTTCATTCCGCCACATTGGAGGAGCACCTCAGACTCTTGGAAATTGTCTTCAGTAGACTCCAGAGTTTCAACATGACTGTGAAGCCTAGCAAATGCAAGATTGCTCACGGTGAGGTGGAGTTCCTCAGTCATATTGTTGGCAACAATCACTGCAGGTGTCAGGGTGACAAGATCAGGAAGGTTAAAGAAGCCCCGAGACCCATGACCAAGAAACAGGTTAGGGCATTTCTTGGCCTAGTGGGATATTATAGGAGTTTTATTCCCAACTTTGCTCTCATTGCCCAACCGTTGTACGAAGTGCTACGGAAATATGCTCCAAACACCACTGAATGGGGAGAAGCACAAGAGAGATCTTTTGCCACCCTCAAGAATATGTTGTGCAAGGAGCCCATTTTGCAGTTGCCTGATTCCAGCAAACCTTTCATACTGCGCACTGATGCTTCACAAGATGGAGTAGGTGCTGTATTGATGCAGGAATCGGAAGGTGGAATCTTCCCAGTGGCATACCACAGCCGTAGGCTAAAACCCGCCGAGAGGAATTACAGTACTGTTGAGAAGGAACTCTTGGCTGTGGTTGATGGTGTTAAAAAATATTATTATTATTTATTTGGGGCATCATTTGTTCTGGAAACTGACCATATGCCACT
>NW_027642991.1:0-24990 GCF_032717465.1 Coenobita brevimanus | reverse complement strand
CACTAGTCTTAGCATGACCAAGACGGCTAATGCAAGATTGACACGCTGGACACTGTATTTACAGCAGTTTAACCTTGTTGTGAGATACATCAAGGGAAGTGATAACGTAGGTGCAGACCTGATGTCTCGCCTACTAACTGCTGACTAACATGGGCAGTTGTTGTATGCTGGAGTTCCATGATAGGCATCCTCAGAGATTTGAGTAATCCAAGGACTAGCCTGGTTCCCAGTCAAAAGTGTAGACCTGAAGTCTCACTTGTTGGCCCACAGGACACAGTATGTCCAGGGCCTGTACATACACGTGTACTGTAGGTTAAGGGGGAAGAGAGAACTCCGCAGAGGTGACTTGAGGCTATGGAAGACCCAAGTTTGCACAAGGATTCTCAGCTCCCCGATACTAATATAAGTACTGTAGGTTAAGGGGGAAGTTCGAGAGAGAACCCCGCAGAGGCGACTTGAGGCTATGGAAGACCCAAGTTTGCACAAGGATTCTCAGCTTTCCGATACTAATATAAGTATTGTAGGTTAAGGGGGAAGTTCGAGAGAGAACTCCGCAGAGGCGACTTGAGGCTATGGAAGACCCAAGTTTGCACAAGGATTCTCAGCTTCCCGGTATTAATATAAGTATTGTAGGTTAAGGGGGAAGTTCGAGAGAGAACTCCGCAGAGGCGACTTGAGGCTATGGAAGACCCAAGTTTGCACAAGGATTCTCAGCTTCCCGGTACTAATATAAGTATTGTACTGTAGGTCAAGGGGGAAGTGAGAACACTGCAGAGGCGACTTGTGGCTATGGAAGACCCAGGTTTGCACAAGGATTCTCAGCTTCCCGATATTAATATAAGTACTGTAGGTTAAGGCACAGGTTGAGGACCCGTGTGCAGTTCGAGGCTATGCAAGACCCGAGTTTGCACAAGGATTCTCAACTTGCCGACCATAATTGTGTGCTATAATTAATGGCGACCTCGAATGTACGTCGTAGCACTGACTGCTAGGCAGAGAGTAATTGTAACATAATAAAATTTTGTCTCATTGACACTTTTGATGCTCCACCTCAATTGGTTTTGCAGGTTCAGCAATGGGTGTAGCAGTTTTGCTGTGCGGGCCAGCTGATCGTCTGCCGCACGCTGCCGCCTCTTCTCCTCTGCCTTCATCGTCGCCATGTTATTATTTACTATGTCATTTTACACATAGGTACAGTTACACTACAGCTGTCACACCTACACCGTGTATTACATACACCACGCTACACAACAATTAGTTGTCAGTGTAAATGTAGCGAATTTTCGCTCAGTTTGACCTGAGTACAGGATTTTCACCGTCGTCACGGAGTTTTTCCCTCAAGCTTGCTTCTATTAACGTAAATACGAGGTTTTTTCGCTCACTGGCGACTGTGACTTTCTCCTGTAGCAGGATAGCACACACACCACAGTGTGAATCTTGTGTGACTGAGTTAGGATGTGTACATATATATATATATATCCACAAATTTTTTCCCATAAGGAAAAAATTTAATTTTGTAAGGGCGTAATGTCACGAATCAATCCGCGACATTTCCCTTTTGTGAGAAGCCACGAACTATTAGTGGAAAACTCACTGCGTATCGCTCAGCTAACCGTTTCTCTCTCCATTTCGGAGTATACTTTTCAAAACATTCGTCACCGTTTTCAGGGGTGACCAATTTAATGCACGTCACTAAGTGCGCTACTGAGCGATACTATTGTTTCTTTATCGTTCGCCTCTGCTTGCCTAAACCGTTAGCCACGCCTTCTTCTGGTAGCTTGTGCGTTCTGCCTATACATTATTTGAATTCAGTCCAGTTGTTGCTGCGACGGAGAGAGGTCCTGTGCGAGCAGTGTGAGGTCAGCTAGTACCCAAACTCCACAGTTCTTCAGTACTTCCATCCTAGTTCAGCTTGGGTGATACGCAGCATTCATCGACTATAGTATTTACTTCTTGTATTTCCCTAGTTATAAGAGTTTAATTAAGGTGTTTTTCCTAGGCGTAAGTATTTAGCTTTTGTGCAAGTGAGTGAGTGCGTCTCATTGATTCGTTTTGAATTGTAACAAATTTATTTTTTTGTAATTAATAAATTTAACAGTTTTTTCCTTGAGCTTAATGTAAAGTAAAATCTTGTTTCATTTCTCCATAATTAAGCTTATTTTCCATATAGCTCCTAGCTTGCATAAACGTTTGCTTTCATAACTGGTACTTAGACCAGTCTTGTGGTATTAAAATCCGTTGTGCCAGATAGGAGTTAATGCATCAGCAAGAACCTGATGTTATTATTATTAGTATTAGTTATTTATTGTCAGGGGTGATGTAACTTTCTCCAGAGGCTAACAGTACAGTAATTCAGCAATTGTGAGTAATTAGTCTCTGCTGTGTACTGTTGAGAAAGTTTGTAAATTCTCGTTCTGAGAGAATCGTGCGAAGCAGGCCAGCGTAAAAGTAATCGTTGTTTGATTTAGTAAGACAATCATTGTCCCTGCTCTTCAATATTATTGAATATTATTATCAATTAAATAATATTTAAGCATTTATTTCAAAATTACAGTGATATTATAAAAACCCCGTGACAATTGGCGACCTCATTCCAGGATATTAACTCCTAGCTCTAAAGCTATTCACGAGATAGTGCTCACTCATTCATATTTAGGTATTTATCATTAAAGTTTATAGGCACAAGCTTACTGGTGTTTACCCTTAATTTAGCAAGTGAATTTTGCTTTATTAATCAATAGAGTACTTAACTCTAGTTTATTCTTGGTAACGCCAGACGATTTTATTCGCTCCTGGGAAGTCGCCGTACCCATTGTGTTTATTATTGAGTCTTCCCAGTCATTTACATTTTTTATTTATCTTTGCCAGTTAACTAGATAAGACTGGTCACCACTAGCTTGTGTCTGTATTCTTTACTTGTGTTTATTAGTATTCGTCGCTAAGCAGTCAGTACTCAATTTCGGTTTGCTTAATAAATTAGCGCCATGGCTACTGCTGTATTTTTACAGGAAGCCAAAGATATGGGTCTTACGGACCCAACTGAAATTAAAGAATACATACTCTCACGGTTCAATTACGAACAAGAACGTGAGAAAGATGCTCGTGAAGAGCGTAGAATTCAGCGCGAATACGAGCGAGAACAGCGTGAACACGAGCAAAAACAGCGCGAACTCGACTTAGAACATGAGCGAGAACAGCGTGAGGAACGAGAGAGAGAACGAGAACACGAACGTGCCGAGCGAGAAGCACGAGAAAAACATGAACTTGAAGTGATGAAGCTCAAGCGAGATTCCTTGGCTTCAGACACGTCTGGTGCAGTTGGTCCAAGCTCCACGAGCGTTTCCCCTGCACATGTCCTGGCGAACCCACGCATCAAGCTTCCTTCATATAAGGAAAGCGAGCGAATCGAGCCGTACATAGCTCGTTTTGAGGACATGGCAGACATGTATCAACTGGATGAGACAGCTAAGCGGATCCAATTTATTAGCCTATTTGAGGGCCCTGCCCTCGATATTCTCCACAGAATTCGTGGAGACAATCTCACATATGAGATGATGAAAGCTGCACTCATTAAGGCGTATGGTCTCACAGTAGACGACGCCAAAGTTCAGTTCATGCGAGCTCGTCTCCAAGACAAGGAGACAGCTGTCCAGTTCCTTGATCGTCTCACAGCTTACTTAAATGAGTGGATGGAGAAAGATGAAACTCCTTCCACGCTGTTAGGGGATAATTGACCTTATGCTGCGTACACAGCTAGAGAGGTCGTGGCATGCTGAGCTCATAGCACAGCTTAAGATCTGCCAGGTGAAAGATGCCAGCCAAATGGCAGAGAAGGCTGACTCATTCTTTACTGCATACGGGTATCAAGCTCGTAAGCAAAACACCTTGAGTAGAAAAGATACTGCCAAGTCTGGGAAGCCGTCTCAGACTGAATCCCAGCACCAAGGCCGTTCTCAGAGTAATGGTCAAAGTCCAAGCAAACCACAGAAGGACCAGGGGCAGAATACTCAGAAACCTGAGTGGAAGCGGTACAACAAGCACCCCAACCAGCAGCAGTTTCCCAAGCATCAGCAGCAATACAAGGACAAGCCACGTAACCCTCAGTCAGGTCAATTAGTGTATCGGAGGCAGGAGGCAAATGCAGCCTTCATTCCACAAGTACCCGGTGGTGCCATCTCTACCAGTACAGGTACTTCCCAACACTTCACAAGTCCCCCTCCGACCATGAACTCTCCTCAGACACCTAGTTCCCAGGGCGCCACGTTTGCTGCATCGGTTGTTCCGCAGTCTCATGAATGACTGGCTGCTACCTCCTCAGACCCTTCCACCAGCAACACTGCCTTTCTTGTTCAGCCAGGGTCTGTGGGAGGTGTTTCTGTAAATGTCCTGAGGGATAATGGTTCCTCAGGTTGCTCTGTTAAGCAGAGTTTAGTTCGGCCTGATGAGTATACAGGTCGACAGATCCAAGTTAGACTTATTGATGGATCAGTGAGATTGTTCCCTGAGGCACGTATCCAGGTGGCGTCTCCATTTTTCACTGGCTTGACAGCTGCAGTTGTCATGCCAGAACCTTTATTTGACCTCATCTTAGGCAACATACCTGGCATCAAAAATAGTTGTGCCGTAGATGTTGCTACTCAGACTTCGGCTGCTGCAATAACACGAGCCATGGCCAAGGCTCCAGATCGCGTCACTCCGTTGACCGTCGCAACGCCGCAAGATCTGATTCGTAGTCAAGATGTTGTCCAAGAGCAACAGACTGACTCGACACTTGCCTCAGTGCGCAAGAAGCTGGAGGGTAAAGTGACCAAGTATTCACGGGGAGGACAAGCCAGGTTCCTTCGTAAGCGAGGACGGCTGTACCGTGAGTCACAGACACCCCAGGGTGAGGTTCGACTGCAGTTTGTCGTTCCTGCAAAGTATCGCCGAGCAGTGTTTGAATTAGGTCACTGTTCAGCGATGGGAGGTCATATGGGTCAAAAGAAGACCTCTGACCGCATCCATGCTGACTTTTTCTGGCCAGGAATGGGACGGGAAATAACGAGGCTCGTACGTTCTTGTGATGTGTGTCAGCGTACCACTGACCGGGGACGTGTCCGTCCTGCGCCATTGAAGCCAATGCCTATAATCTCTGAACCGTTCGAGAGAGTAGCAGTTGACATAGTTGGGCCAATCTCTCCTAGGGCTAGTGATGGATCAAAGTATATCCTCACTATAGTTGATTTCAGCACACGGTGGCCTGAAGCCGTGGCCCTTAAGAATATAGAGGCCGTCACTGTTGCTGAGGCATTAATTGAAGTGTTCTGTCGTGTAGGTATCCCTAAGGAGGTCTTGAGCGACCGGGGTTCGCAGTTCACTTCGGCAATGATGAACGAAACGTTCAGGTTGCTGTCCATCCGAGGCTTACGAACTACGGCGTATCATCCCATGTGTAACGGGTTGTGTGAGAGGTTCAGTGGAACTCTCAAGAAGATGTTGAGGCGCATGAACGCCGAACAGCCAAAGGAATGGCCGCGGTTCATCGCTCCTCTTCTATTTGCTTATCGAGAAGCCCCACAGCATTCATTGAAATTCTCACCCTTTGAACTGGTGTATGGGAGGTCGGTCCGGGGCCCACTTCAAGTCCTTCGTGAGTTATGGGACGATGAAGAACCCGACCCTGAAGTCAAGACCACCTACATCTACGTCCTTGATTTGGCTGACCGCCTCCAGTCGACGTGCGAGTTAGCTAAGGAAGAACTGATCAAGGCGCGTGAAGTTCAAAAGGCTTATTATGATAAGAAGGCAAAGCTTCGGAAGTTTAGTCCAGGCGATAAATGCTTGGTATTACTCCCCACTGCCCAGAACAAGTTGTTGGCGCAGTGGAAGGGTCCATTCGATGTAGTAGAGCGCATTTCAGACCTCAACTACATAATACAGATGGGGAATCTTCGTAAAAGGTTCCACATTAACATGCTGAAGGCTTATCATGAGTCAGACCCCGAGGAGACTGGCCTACGAGTAGCTGATGATAGTGACCAGCCACTGGAAGAAACCGGGGCAGCTGCGGTGATCCCAGCTGATGACTATGATGACGAGCCCTTAACCGCTCAGTCCCATCAGGAAGAGACTGTCGGAGATGTTTCACTTAACCCTGACTTAGCAGTAGGGGACCAGAATGCCTTATGGTCACTGCTCTGTCAGTATGCTGATGTCTTCTCAGACCAACCTAGACTTGCAAAGGTTGCGTGTCATAAAATTGAGTTGACCAGCAATGTTCCTATAAAGGTTAAGCCATATCCGATTCCCATGCGACTACAGGGTGCAGTAGATAAGGAAATTGCTGACATGGAGACTGCAGGCATTATCGAAAAGTCCTCATCTCCTTACTGTAGTCCGATGGTAGTAGTCCGCAAGAAAGATGGTGGAGTCAGGATTTGTGGCGACTATAGAAGGCTCAATGCAATCACCAAAGTGGATGCTGAGCCAATGGGTGACCATATTGCCATCTTCTCTAAGCTGGCAGGGTCACGATATTTCACGAAGCTCGACCTAGCGAAGGGATTCTTCCAGATTCCCCTTCATCCTGAGAGTCGTCAGTTCACTGCCTTTGCTACTCCTAGGGGGTTGTACCAGTATAAAGTCCTCCCATTTGGACTTACCAATTCCCCAGCAGTATTCAATCGTGCCATGAGACAAGTGCTCCATGGTATTGTAGGAGTAGAGATGTTCGTTGACGATGTCCTCGTTCATTCCGCCACATTGGAGGAGCACCTCAGACTCTTGGAAATTGTCTTCAGTAGACTCCAGAGTTTCAACATGACTGTGAAGCCTAGCAAATGCAAGATTGCTCACGGTGAGGTGGAGTTCCTCAGTCATATTGTTGGCAACAATCACTGCAGGTGTCAGGGTGACAAGATCAGGAAGGTTAAAGAAGCCCCGAGACCCATGACCAAGAAACAGGTTAGGGCATTTCTTGGCCTAGTGGGATATTATAGGAGTTTTATTCCCAACTTTGCTCTCATTGCCCAACCGTTGTACGAAGTGCTACGGAAATATGCTCCAAACACCACTGAATGGGGAGAAGCACAAGAGAGATCTTTTGCCACCCTCAAGAATATGTTGTGCAAGGAGCCCATTTTGCAGTTGCCTGATTCCAGCAAACCTTTCATACTGCGCACTGATGCTTCACAAGATGGAGTAGGTGCTGTATTGATGCAGGAATCGGAAGGTGGAATCTTCCCAGTGGCATACCACAGCCGTAGGCTAAAACCCGCCGAGAGGAATTACAGTACTGTTGAGAAGGAACTCTTGGCTGTGGTTGATGGTGTTAAAAAATATTATTATTATTTATTTGGGGCATCATTTGTTCTGGAAACTGACCATATGCCACTCACTAGTCTTAGCATGACCAAGACGGCTAATGCAAGATTGACACGCTGGACACTGTATTTACAGCAGTTTAACCTTGTTGTGAGATACATCAAGGGAAGTGATAACGTAGGTGCAGACCTGATGTCTCGCCTACTAACTGCTGACTAACATGGGCAGTTGTTGTATGCTGGGTTCCATGATAGGCATCCTCAGAGATTTGAGTAATCCAAGGACTAGCCTGGTTCCCAGTCAAAAGTGTAGACCTGACGTCTCACTTGTTGGCCCACAGGACACAGTATGTCCAGGGCCTGTACATACACGTGTACTGTAGGTTAAGGGGGAAGAGAGAACTCCGCAGAGGTGACTTGAGGCTATGGAAGACCCAAGTTTGCACAAGGATTCTCAGCTCCCCGATACTAATATAAGTACTGTAGGTTAAGGGGGAAGTTCGAGAGAGAACCCCGCAGAGGCGACTTGAGGCTATGGAAGACCCAAGTTTGCACAAGGATTCTCAGCTTTCCGATACTAATATAAGTATTGTAGGTTAAGGGGGAAGTTCGAGAGAGAACTCCGCAGAGGCGACTTGAGGCTATGGAAGACCCAAGTTTGCACAAGGATTCTCAGCTTCCCGGTATTAATATAAGTATTGTAGGTTAAGGGGGAAGTTCGAGAGAGAACTCCGCAGAGGCGACTTGAGGCTATGGAAGACCCAAGTTTGCACAAGGATTCTCAGCTTCCCGGTACTAATATAAGTATTGTACTGTAGGTTAAGGGGGAAGTGAGAACACTGCAGAGGCGACTTGTGGCTATGGAAGACCCAGGTTTGCACAAGGATTCTCAGCTTCCCGATATTAATATAAGTACTGTAGGTTAAGGCACAGGTTGAGGACCCGTGTGCAGTTCGAGGCTATGCAAGACCCGAGTTTGCACAAGGATTCTCAACTTGCCGACCATAATTGTGTGCTATAATTAATGGCGACCTCGAATGTACGTCGTAGCACTGACTGCTAGGCAGAGAGTAATTGTAACATAATAAAATTTTGTCTCATTGACACTTTTGATGCTCCACCTCAATTGGTTTTGCAGGTTCAGCAATGGGTGTAGCAGTTTTGCTGTGCGGGCCAGCTGATCGTCTGCCGCACGCTGCCGCCTCTTCTCCTCTGCCTTCATCGTCGCCATGTTATTATTTACTATGTCATTTTACACATAGGTACAGTTACACTACAGCTGTCACACCTACACCGTGTATTACATACACCACGCTACACAACAATTAGTTGTCAGTGTAAATGTAGCGAATTTTCGCTCAGTTTGACCTGAGTACAGGATTTTCACCGTCGTCACGGAGTTTTTCCCTCAAGCTTGCTTCTATTAACGTAAATACGAGGTTTTTTCGCTCACTGGCGACTGTGACTTTCTCCTGTAGCAGGATAGCACACACACCACAGTGTGAATCTTGTGTGACTGAGTTAGGATGTGTACATATATATATATATATCCACAAATTTTTTCCCATAAGGAAAAAATTTAACTTTGTAAGGGCGTAATGTCACGAATCAATCCGCGACATTTCCCTTTTGTGAGAAGCCACGAACTATTAGTGGAAAACTCACTGCGTATCGCTCAGCTAACCGTTTCTCTCTCCATTTCGGAGTATACTTTTCAAAACATTCGTCACCGTTTTCAGGGGTGACCAATTTAATGCACGTCACTAAGTGCGCTACTGAGCGATACTATTGTTTCTTTATCGTTCGCCTCTGCTTGCCTAAACCGTTAGCCACGCCTTCTTCTGGTAGCTTGTGCGTTCTGCCTATACATTATTTGAATTCAGCCCAGTTGTTGCTGCGACGGAGAGAGGTCCTGTGCGAGCAGTGTGAGGTCAGCTAGTACCCAAACTCCACAGTTCTTCAGTACTTCCATCCTAGTTCAGCTTGGGTGATACGCAGCATTCATCGACTATAGTATTTACTTCTTGTATTTCCCTAGTTATAAGAGTTTAATTAAGGTGTTTTTCCTAGGCGTAAGTATTTAGCTTTTGTGCAAGTGAGTGAGTGCGTCTCATTGATTCGATTTGAATTGTAACAAATTTATTTTTTGTAATTAATAAATTTAACAGTTTTTTCCTTGAGCTTAATGTAAAGTAAAATCTTGTTTCATTTCTCCATAATTAAGCTTATTTTCCATATAGCTCCTAGCTTGCATAAACGTTTGCTTTCATAACTGGTACTTAGACCAGTCTTGTGGTATTAAAATCCGTTGTGCCAGATAGGAGTTAATGCATCAGCAAGAACCTGATGTTATTATTATTAGTATTAGTTATTTATTGTCAGGGGTGATGTAACTTTCTCCAGAGGCTAACAGTACAGTAATTCAGCAATTGTGAGTAATTAGTCTCTGCTGTGTACTGTTGAGAAAGTTTGTAAATTCTCGTTCTGAGAGAATCGTGCGAAGCAGGCCAGCGTAAAAGTAATCGTTGTTTGATTTAGTAAGACAATCATTGTCCCTGCTCTTCAATATTATTGAATATTATTATCAATTAAATAATATTTAAGCATTTATTTCAAAATTACAGTGATATTATAAAAACCCCGTGACACTGCAGTTCTCCTGAAATTTGATACTGGAATCAAGGAGTTAACTCAGCAGCTAGTAACGTACAACCATGATCTTCAGAGAAGCAGTCACTAGAAGTTGAGCTTGGGATGTGGGTGAGGAAATGGAGAGCATGGGAGAAAGAGGTACCTAGCAGTCCACGAGATGCTTTGCCATTTGCAGACGAGGATTTTATCCAAACATCAGGATCATCTTACGCCTCGTATATACTATTATCGTGACCAGCTGTGAGAGTGAGCGAAATTTTAGTGCCATGCATCGGCTGAAGACTGCTCAGGAGCACAATGACAGATGAACTCATAAATGGACTTGCTTTAGTGAATATCCACTATGATGGACCCATCGATATTCCAAAAGTCATTGATGTGTCTGCAAGGAAACACATCCGACGAATGCAGTTTGTGGGTCTTCTCTCCGACCATGCTGATGAGTGAGCACAAAATAACTGAATGTGATTAAGAGCTCAACTGCATGTTATTTCGTTCAGTATGTAACATGGAGCTCAAATACATGCCATAATTTGACAGTTTTTGATTATTGTATTTGACTTGTTAATCTATTTTGTTACGGCCTGTTGAGAATTATTGTACAGTATGTCTGCGTCCTGATGATAAACATATGTAACTATACGTTTCTTGTTTTCTTTGCGAAGAATGAATACTATTGCACTGAACAAACTGCAGGTGTCTGAATTTTCATTCGAGCTATGTAATCTGTATTTGCAATATTGAAGGGAAAATTAAAGAAAAAAAATCAAGGAGGCTCACTATTGTACACAGTAACCTTGTGAAACCGCTCTGGAAAAACCAGGCGGGTCCTCAAGTCTCTAAACAAAATTTTAGGGCACTGAGACTAAAGGGTTCTAGAATAATGCCGACAAAAATTTGGGTAACACCCCCCCCAAAAAAAAAAAAAATCCTGAGTCCGCCCCTGTAGTAAGTAGTAGTAGTTGTTGTTTTTGTAGTAGTAGTAGTAGTTGAAGAAGAAGGAGGAGAGAGAGAGAGTAGGCATGGTGATACTTAAGTGAATTGTCCGTAAGTGTGACATGTTTTGGTTCATGCCTGACAAGGTAAAGGCACAAAAAGCACTCGTATGTAACATTTAACGAGTGGAAAAGTGTTAGATGAGATACGCACCCCCGCGGAATTCCCCCCCTAGGACGGAGCCGCAACCCCACTCCTGCCCCCACCCCAGGAAGACACCACGGTGGGGCAGGTAAAGGATACGCCGGGTCCGAGCGAGACGGACCCCAGTACGTCACGGTCCTACGCTCCTCTTCCCCTCAACACGACCAGCAGCATCCTCGCAGTAATGGCCAACTACATCTCAGCCAGGTCAGCCTTCGCCAGGATCGGGGTGGGATTTGTGCTTCCACAGTCCCAAACAGCACCGCGGCATCGGCCACCGTCCATGTCGGAGAAGGATCGGCCACTGTACGTCCTTCTGCTGTTGCCCCCTGCAGCACCGTGGCATCGGCCACTGTCTGTGTCGGGGAAGGGTCAGCCATCGTACGCTGTTCTGCTGCAGCCACACCTGGACCCAGCCCCTCAGTGGTGGCCATCGTACTCCCCAGGTTGAATGTGTCGGCCACCGTATGCACGTCGGCTGGTACACCAGAGGGCGGTGGAACCGTGACATCAAGCACCGTCCGTGTTGGGGAAGGGTCGGCCACCGTACACCCTTCTGCTGCTGCCCTTTGGGTCTGTGGAACCGCGACATCTGCCACCGTCTGTGTCGGGGAAGGGTCGGCCACCGTACGCTCTTCATCCATAGCCTCTAGGGCCTTCCCGTCGGAGGTAGTCCCTGGCGTGGCCCGCCCTCCACCGAGAGGATGTGCGGGATGTTCTCCCCACTCTCTACCCAGGTGTGGTTCCGAGGAGGAGCTGCAGTTCGAGGAGTGGTGGAAGGGCCCGATTGCCGAGGAGGGGATCCATGCCCTTCGGATCCGGACCTGTTGGACGCCACCCGGAGGGGACGCCGTAACCAACCCCTGATGGCACCCCAGCAGCGTGGTGACTGCAGTCCCCCGCCTCCCAGGGACATCCCCCTGACCCCAAGGCGGGACCTCCCGGGCTCCTCCCGACGCTGGCCCTCCACCCGGAGCAGGAGGCGTCAGGAACGACTCCTGACACTATTCGGCCCCAGTCCCTAGGGCCACTCCCCAGGTCGAGGCTCCGCCAGGAGGGAGCCTCCCTGCACCCCTGACCAGTAGTCCCGTGCCTCCTACGGGAAGGCACGACCTTGGGCCCACCCTCTACGCCCGGGCGCCATCTCGACTAAAGACCCAGGTTTCAGCAGCCCAAGAGACCCTATAGTGCAATTTTAGTGTCCCGCCAAGAAATACAGATTGACCATACTCATATTGTGTTGGAACTCGGAACAGTGATACAGTGAAAGCTAATAGTACATAACTAAGAGCAGTGGACTCTGACATACTGTGTGTGTTACTTAAGTCTAGAAACAGGGAACTATACACAAGGACTGTGGGCAGAAAGACTATATGAAATGTATCTCCAAGCCTCTATGTATTATTTGTATATATTCCAGACTGAGGGTTATCCCATTGTATGTATAAGTGTGTTGTGAGTACTGCCACTAATAACCTTGTCACTGTACCTGTGCCTTATTTTGTATACCATCGTATGTATCTTGTAAGTTGAATTAAGGCAATACATGTGTTAAGGTAGCCTGCCGAGTTTTTATGCCCTGTTCTTCTGTTAAGGTGTTCTAGTTCCGGTCTCGAGAGGACCCCGCTCAGTACCTAGTGTCTTTAGGGCGAGAAGTCGACCTAAAAACATCTAGCATAACATTAGGTATGTTTCTGGGAGCTTCAGGAATAAGGCTTTGGTAAAGTCTAAGGAAGTGATGCACTTCGTTTGCAAAAATCTACTTTGAGGGCCAGACGGACAGGAACGCTTGCTGAGATGCTCTTGCGGTATGAGGAAGGGGAGGTTGGTGGTAGTCAGTAGGTGGTGGCAGTGTATTGATTTAGCAGTACATTATAACCAATAACCCGGAAAAGTCTTCTTGGCATTGACATATGATTTGGTCGTAGTGGGCACCTCGGCATTTTCCCTTAGCTTTTCAGTAATGTTAAAATTTAATGGAGCTAGCTCAGGTGTACCCTAAAAAACTTCGATATGAGTTATATCGGATCATGGCAGTATAAAAATTTTCAGTGGAAACGAGATAACATCCGGACGAAACGCTTTGTTTATATAACAATTGTATTAACGACTTTCTTATTTCCGACTTACATTATGTAGTATAAAGACGGGATGAAGACAAGTTATCGATGTTCTAGATTACAGTACCCTATCATCATACCTGTAATAATAATAAACCAGTATAAAGATAGTCCATACCACTAAGAATGAGGAAAAAATATGATAGGTTTGTCGATTGAGTATTACTCCTTGGCAGTGTTCCCAGATTTGTCATTTTTCCGCTAACTTTTTTTTTTTTTTTAAATCTTATTTAGGGTAAAATTTTTGGAGTTTTGCAGGTTTGGTGGTTCTTGACTAGTTTTGATATTTTCCATGAAGCAAAGATTTGATAGCTAATATGGAAACCATTTCTGCCTTAGGCGGTGCATGAGTGAGCGAGGGACAGTGGCAAGGATGCCGAGTCTTCTGAGTAGGATACATCATTTGTAGCCTGACAGAAGGATTGAAGATTTATTGACCCCACCTGCCCCACAGACATGATCTTATTGATATCTCTGACTTGAACCAATTAAAATAAATGTAGTAGAATCAGTAAATATATATAGTTATACTTCCTTTCAGATAGATCTTGGAGGCCGATGCCTCTATGTTCAGATCTCCACGTAGTGTATTCTCGTTATTCGGTGTCTGGCCGGCGTAACCTCAAGTCTGCCTCGAAATCAAACACTACCTCCTGCCTTGCCCAGTATTTATCTAGTCTAACCTTGAATCCGCCCAAAGTTGAAGCACCTACGACCTGTTCTGGCAGACTATTCCATACATTCACCACACGGACAGTAAAATAACTTTGTCTAACTTTGGTATTGCTCCTTATTTTCTTCATCTTATATGAATGTCCTCTTGTAATACCATCCGCTCTAATATATACTTTTGGTGATGCTTTAGTATTTGAAAGAAGAAAGTAAAAAATTACTGGAATGTACTTCCCCAGCATGTAACTGAGGCAAAATTAGTTCTAATGCTTGAAAAAAGATTGGATATGGCTTGGAATAACCAAGGTATTATATACGACTACAAAATTTAGCCAAACCATATCACCATGTACCTCTTAATCAACTGAAAGTCCAAAGCTGGGGACACAGGCATAGCAGTCTCTTCTAGAACGTCTGTGAGTTAGAGTTTGCAGCGAAAGGTGACAGTGAATGGTGTATGTACTACTTTTGAGATTGAAAAAGGGCATGTTATATGAATTTACTGTCTAAAACCGTGTAGGCTATTGCAGTTGATATTTCATAGGACAGTCATGTAGGCCAGTATGAGTTGGCTATGAATTAGACTACAGACTTCCATGTATTGATTTACAAATGTGGAGTACCGTAGCTTTTACTATACATTTTAAGCATGAACTGTTTAAAATTAGTTTGCAATATATAAGGAAAAAAAACATTATTTCATGTTCAAATTATTGCTTACATTACGTGTAGGATTTAATTTGGAATTTAGTGTTAAATGGATGTTTAACATTTTTCTGCTACATTCTAGCTTCGATTATCTACCTGGAAACCAGGGTTGCCAGGTGCGCGCGTTTCGCGCCAGATTGGGCGACTTTGGAAGATGATTTGCGCTTAAATTTGAACGGCTGCGCGTTGCGCTTTTTTGGGCGCTTTTTGAAATGACTGAGAGCGTATTGGGCGATTTTGTGTTATGGATACGTTGTTCATCAAAATAAGAAAAAAAGTAAGAAGACACAACGTATGCCTGATGTACTCAATACTCGTATGACTCAGTACTCCTTGCCCTGCCTCTCCCCAGACGCATTGTGAAGCCCCAGCCAATTAGCATCTCTACCTGACCTACCTTTCCATGACCCCAAGTGTGTGTGTGTGTGTGTGTGTGTGTGTGTGTGTGTGTGTGTGTGTGTGTTAGCCATTTGTTTTAATCCTGAATCCTCAAGACTCAAGACTACGCCTTTCTAGTGAGTGTAAATTTAGTCTTCTTAGTCTCTCTTCATATGAAGTTCTGAATATCAATGTATAATTTTTGTCATTCTTCACTGTGTATTTTCGAACGAATATAAGTCCATCCCTATACGTTGCTGCTACAGCGCTAATGTCCATCACTTATGTGTAGTACAATTAGCACCAGAGTCATAATGACCACCCTGTTCCTCCCCTACATCTACCTCTTTGTCTGAACGCCTCACACCCTTTACCAAGCCTGCCCATCCAACCCTGATCCCATAATTACTGACGACGCAAAGCTCTCCCTCTGCCCCATCTGCCACTCCATACCTTCTGTATTATCCTTCTCTCTCTCTCTCTCTCTCTCTCTCTCTCATCCAGATTAAAGTCCACTGTCTCCACTCATCCTGTTATCCCCCTACCCCTCCCTGGAGAGCAATTACCACCTCCTTGTAAATGTTTCACAGGCGCAGCCGTCTGACCCTCTCTCACCTGACCCCACTCCTCTGGTCTGACTTTTCGACCGCCACCTACTACAACTACTACTACTACTACTAATACCACCAACACACACACACACACACACACACACATACTACGGGTTAATAATAGAGAAGAATGACAATAACTGGCTCTCACCACTCCCAAGACTGATGGAGGAGAGGTGTGTGTGTGTGTGTGTGTGTGTGTGTGTGTGTGTGTGTGTGTGTGTGTGTGTCATTTTGCTGTCTGCGCTTTTTGGGCGCGTTTTCGGGATGGATTGGGCGCCAACAGCACCCACCGACCTGGCAACACTGCTGGAAACACTGTTTCTCGGTACGCTATGGCAGAAGGTGGACGAGAAAAGACTGCTCCGTAATAAGATTTTTTTTTTTTTTTTACAAGTAAGTGGTGTTGCAATGTTGTTGTTAAAGTGCATTAAAAGTAAAGAATGAATAAATAAGATGGATGGAGAGAAAAAACAGGTTTTGGATGAGTATGTAGGTTAGGACATGTTTTTGTTCTGGTCGGGGTATTTAAATTTTGGTCGGGACCTTTAAAGTATGACCTGGATCTTTAAAGTATATTCCAGCAAACGTCAGACGAATTTTAATTGAGCGATTCCTAGTCGCCTGAGAATCAAGTAACTTTTAGTTTCAGCCCATACTTATTTTCGTCATGGAAGTTTGGTTTTTCCAATGTATACTGTATATAAATATTGGTGTGCGTGGCTATATATGCACTCAAACCTTGACTTAAGGGACTAAATGGGGAATCAACTTGTTCCTTACTTGAAAATGTCCATTGTTTTATCACATATAAAAATCTTATTATGAAATGCAATGACTGTTTCACATATCTTATTTATATGATTATGAATATTATTTTATGGGTACTGTATAAAGAAACATATTAATGTGTATACCCTAGACATTACGTATCATTTTTGAATGGTCTTGTCCATTTGTCAGGTAGGATATGGAGCCCAATAAATCCGAAATCTCTTAAATCGAGGTTTTAGTGTATATATATATATATATATATATATATATATATATACATACATACACAACCATATATATTATGTAACCTGGTTCTGATTGTTTTATGCTGGGAATAACCAGTATTTGGGATGTCCCTCCCCAACTTCAGCCAATGTTCGAGGGATCAGTGGTGAATCTCAAGTTTTAGGGTGGGTGAATAATGAAAAAAGGGCTTCTTGCGAGGGAAAAGGGAGAACTTGAAAGACAGTACATTCATGGAAGTTGTAGTTTTTATAATGTCCATTACATTTGATAAAATTGTCTATCATATACATATAAATTTCTCTAGGATATTTTGCAGTTTTGGAGAGTCACACTCCTTTCTTCAGCTAATTTGCTTACTTTAGTTAACTATGATACATTATTCAGGCTAGGTTAGGTTATTTATGTTTGATCAGTTATGTTATCAGAATATAAGAAGATTATGGCATCTGGCAATACATAGATAGATAGATAGAAGAAGAATTCTACCTTAACTCTGAAACAGCAAATATTCCCATCTCATCCAACAGAAAATTATTTCTTTAAGAATATTTGGATGATGTTTACAAAACCATAACACCAGATTTCTAAAAAATAATAATGGAAATCTACATTGCATACTGGTAGTTCTAAGTCAACTTTCTTCTGTGATGTTTCTTGCAGAAATAAAAAATCAGTGAGATATTATGGGGTCTTTGCATGCCAGTGTTGGTGGTTTGTTTACATTTTATCCATGGAAAGTAATGTATTTTTGTTTTGGTGGTATATCATGGTCATACCATAGTTATTTTATAATTGCTGGTGCATTGTGGTTTTTATTCAGCCAGTCAGAGGGCTGGAAGTGGATCTGTCTCATGTTTTCACATTTGAAACCAGAAGTCAGCGGTGACTTGACTGACAGCCAAGGATAACATAGGAAATTGGTCTCAGTTAGGCTTGAAGGAAGCAGATCTTGGTAAGGTAAAGGGGTATTTGGCTAGGTTAATGCCTGTAATGGTTTAAATGTTTATTTTCACCATTAAGAAAAAAAGTTAGGTTGGGGATAATGTCTGCAAAGCCAGAACACCACATTAAAGACCATGCAATATCTCGCTTATTTTTTATTTTTGAAAGAAACACCACAAAAGAAAGTTGATTTTAAACTGTGCAGTGTATTGATTCCTATTATTCTGTCTTAGGAATCCAGTGTTATGGTTTTGGAAACATTTACTGAATATTTATGCTAGTGTACTTTGGAGTTTCACATAGAAGATTACCATTTTTGCCTTAATACCAAGGCAGATAGGTTAGGTTAGGTTTTATCTACCTGCCTGTTTATAGTCAGACACCATAATCTCATAAGGGGTGGCTATTTTTTTTGAGTTAGTTATTTTATGGGGAGAGGCACTAACCTCGGATGATCTTCTCTTCTACCCTTCAGACTCCTGGTCATCCTTCTTTCAGGACTTTAGCAAAAGCTTGTGCCATTGCACTTGACATTTCAAAGGCTTTCAATCAGGTCTGTCATAAATCGTTAATTTCCTAACTACCTTCTTACGGTGTCTCTCCTTGTATCTGTACCTTCATCTCTAGCTTTCTTTCTGTTTGCTCTGTAGCTGATGCTGTAGACAGCCACCATTCCTCTCTTAGAGCTATCTATTGTGGTGTTCCCCTTGGCTCTGTTTATCGCCATCTCTCATCCTTTTATTCATCAATGACCTAAGCTGTACATCCACTCATACTCTGATGACTCCACCCTTCACCTTTCCATTCATCTCCCGCAGCATCCATCTCAGCAGTTACTTCAGTAGACAAGAGATGAGGCTATGGCAAACCTAATGTCTGACTTGGTTTATATCTCTGACTGGGGTAGAAATAACCTTGTTTTTAATGCATCAAAAATTCAGTTCTTACATCTATCAGCCTGACAAAATCTTCCTCAGGAGTACTCTCTAATTTTTTAAAAATATCCAGCTCAGTCCTGCATCATCTTTAAACTTACTTAGGGTTTCATTCTCTTGGGATTTATCTTGGAAAGAACATATTACCTCTTGTAAAATCCGCTTCCAAGAGATTAGGTGTGCTAAGCCGACTTCGTACCTTCTTTACCCCTGCACAATTGTTGACTTTATACATGAGTTTTATTCACCCATGTGTAGAGTATGATTCTTCTGTGTGGGGAGGCTCCTCATACACAGCTCTTACTAGCAGGGTGGAGTCAAAGGCTTTTCGTCATATTAACTCTCTTCCTCTTACTGGTCCCCTTCAGCCTGTGGCACTGAGCCATCTGAGTGTGCTTTGTGCGTTACAGAGGTTATTCTATCAGGCATGGAAGCATTCATTCCATTCTCATATCCTTTGACTAATCCAAGAAAGCCTTGGTTTAATCATGCTTGTTTTAATGCTGTCGGCATCAAGGAGAGGGCCTATAAAAGATACCAGAGCCAACCGACCCCTGAATCAGATCTTGTTAATGTTTTTGCCCGGAATCGTGCTAAGTCTGTTCTTTGCTTTGCTAAAAATAATTCATCCATACTAAATGCTCTCAACTTTCCAACTTGAATTCTTCCTCCTCCTTATGGCACCTTGCCAAAAACCTTTCTACCAACCTTACCTCATCATCCTTCCCTCCTCTTTTCTACTCTGATGGCTCTGTAGCTATTTCTTCTACTGATAAAGCAGATCTCTTCGCTCAGACTTTCTCCTCCAATTCCACCTTAGACGATTCCGGTGTTATTCCTTCTTCACTTCTTCATGGCTGACATTAAAAAATGTTCAGATGATGTATTTTCTGCCATCACTGGCCTCAGTACTAACAAGGCATATGGGCCTGATGGAGTCCCTCCTGTTGTCCTCAAGAACTGTGCATCTGTGCTTTCATCCTGCCTAGGTAAACACTTTCGCCTTTGTCTTTCAACTTGTACCTTTTCTTCTTGCTGGAAGTTTGCTCATTCAGCCAGTCTCAAAGAAGGGTGACCATTCCTAACTCTCTATCATCCAATTGCTTTGACATCCTGTGTCTCAAAAGTTTTTAAGTCCACTTTTAACAGAAAAATTTTAAAGCATCTTTCCTATCACAACCTTCTTTCTGATCGTCAGTATGGGTTCAGTCAGGGATGCTTCACTGGCGATCTTCCCACCTATCTATCAGACTCCTGGTCATCCTCCTTTCAGGACTTTGGCAAAAGCTTTGCCATTGCACTTGACATCTCAAAGGCTTTCGATCGAGTCTGGCATAAATCTTTAATTTCCAAACTGCCCTCTTACGGTTTCTATCCTTCTATCCATGCCTTCATCTCTAGCTTCCTTTCTGGTCGTTCTATAGCTGCTGTTGTAGACGGCCATCGTTCTTCTCCTAGATGTATTAACAGTGGTGTTCCTCAGGGCTTTGTCCCATCACCAACTCTCTTCATTTTTTTCATCAATGACCTTCTAAGCTGTACATCTAACCCTGTCCATTCGTATCCTGATGATTCCACCCTTCACCTTTCCATTCGGTTCCTGCAACATTCATCTCAACAGTTACTTCAGCAAACGAGGGATGAGGCTATGGCACACCTAATGTCTGACTTGGCTCATATCTCTGACTGGGGTAAAAGTAATCCTGGTGTTTTAAAGCATCGAAAACTCTGTTTTTACACCTATCAACCCGACACAATCATCCACAGGAGTTCTCACTAATGTTTAATAATATCCAGCTCAATCCTGCATCATCCTTGAACATACTTGGGGTTTCATTCACTCAGGATTTATCTTGGAAAGATCATATTGCATCTCTTGTAAAGTCTGCTTCCAAGAGATTAGATGTGCTAAGTCGACTCCGCACCTTCTTTACCCTTGCACAGTTGTTGACTTTATACACGGGTCTTATTCGCCCCTGTGTAGAGTACAACTCTTATGTGTGGGGAGGCTCCCCGTGGAGTCAAAGGCTTTTCGTCCCAGTAACAGAGTCAGAGGCTTTTCGTCTCATTAACTCTCCTTCTCACACTGGCTTCTTTCAACCTCTGTTTCTTCACTGCACTGTTGCATCTTTATCTCCTTTCTATCGCTGCTTCAATGGTCACTGCTCCTCTGAACTGTCTGCTTTCATCCCTCCACCTCTACGACGGGTGTGTAGCACCTGTCTAGCAACAAACTCCCATCCCTTTTCTGTCCAGCTCTCTAATGCAAGAGTTAACTGTTACTCCCAGTCCATCATTTATGCAACAGGTCAACTCTGGAGCTATCTCCCTCTGTCTGTATTTCCTGCTTCCTATGATCTCCAGTCTTTCAAATGCAGTGTGTCCAGGCATCTTGAAAAGAACAGGTCTTGAATTTGGCTCTCCTTTGTATTGTTTTTGTTTTTTTCTTGGAAGGAACAGTTTGCAGGCTCCTGGCCTTTGGTTCCTTCTTTCTTGCATAAAAAGAAAAAACTGTCTCTGCCACATTGTTGCTTCTTTATCACCTTTCTGTTGCAGCTTCAGTGGTCACTGCTCCACTGAACTGTCTGCTTGCAGCCCTCCACCATTACAGCGGGCATGTAGCACCCGTCTAGCAACAAACTCTCATCCCTTTTCTGTCCAGTTCTCTAATGCAAGAGTTAACTGCTACTCCCAGTTCTTCCTTTATGCAACAGGTAAACTCTGTAACTGTCTCCCTCTCTCTGTTTTTCCTACTTCGGACAATCTCCAGTCTTACAAACACAGTGTGGCCAGGCATCTCAAAATGAATGGATCTTGAATTTGGCTCTGTTATCTTCTCTTTTTTCTTTTTTCTTTTTGTTTTCTTTTTTTTTTCTTGGAGGGAGCAGTTTGCAGGCCCCTGGCCTTTGGTTGCTTCTTTCTTGAAAAAAAAAAAAAAAAAGTCAACCCACTTGTTGATGCGTGGGTTGGTTTTATGGTTGTCACCCAGCGTTCTAAGTGATTTCCTGGTTTTCATGAAACCTTTAGGCTTGTCACCCAAGGTAAAGCCACTTGAAAATGAAAGAAGAGTAATAAAAAATGACAGGAAGGATGTGAGAAATAGGAAGAGAGGAGGGTAGACACAAAAAAATAATGATGAAGGTGAAGAACAAAATAGGCAGCACCACATCAAGTGAATGGATGATGGTTGTCACCACCTACCATATACAGAAGATTATTAATGTATCAGGCACAAACGGATGTAGAAAAACTAACTGCCTGTACTATGAGAAGACAAATAATAATTACTTGTAATCAAAATATGGCTACTGGTCTATATATTCCAGACAAACTGAACATTCATCCTACTTCTTAGTGAACTAGTATGATTTATGAATCAGCCACTGTAAGATGGGGCTATTTGACCCACTTCTGTTTAGTTTTCTTTGTACCATACCATTGCGTGTAGTGCAACATTTAGGTTACTTAAAAAGCTTTACTGTATGGGTAATGAAACACAAATAATTCGACATATGAAAATGGATTTTAACATAGAAAAACATAGAAAGGACTTACAGTATGTGAAAAATTAAAATAACATTTATCAACACCTGACGAGGGGCAGTTGGACTCGGTGGGCTTTCTTTTAGTGAAACATTTGAAGTTTTCATTCTAATCATTCCGACCTTCAGTGCCTTCTTGCTCAGTATTGTCCTTTGGTTGTGTGCCTTCAGGAGACACACCTCTCCACTCCCCCTGCTTCAGTTTGAATCAAAGCAGCCAGAAGAAGTTCGGTTATATACATCGATTGGTCCTCCTTCAGTCCATGACTGCTGCAAGTGTTCAGCCTTGTAAACACCATATGGACTAAGTTCCTTTCCACTGGTAGCGTTGGAGAACATACATGATGGATGTTGAACTCTTCGTCATATTCGTGTTATGCTCTGCATGTGTTTTACCACTCTGGAATATTTGGAGCTTTCCCTTAGGATCATCCGTGATGTTGGTTCATCAAAGTTAGTGATATTTGCAGGAGGTACTCCCCAAAGACTCTCTTCTAGCCTTTTAAAGTAGGTCACTATGACCTCTTCAGAGACAGCAGTCCACTTCCTCGAATTGTTTTGGTATATCCCCGAGGTCAACAGGTCTTTATATCTCTTCAGGAAGACATGTACCCAGTCTGTACCTGGGAGATTATCCTTGAAATCCACGATGTAGTGTCTACAACTGTCCAGATGGTACTTTATAAAGTTGCAGCATATAAATTGCCCCAAATTGCCAAGTCAAATTGCCCCAAAGTGCCAAATCAAATTGCCCCAGGGGGTTGAGTCAAATTGCCCCATTAGTCTAAAATCATAATGTTTCACAGTTGAAAGCAGCTAACATACTTTGGTAGGTGGATAAACATTAATGACACTTAGCTTGATATTATACTGTATATCCAAGGGACATCAAAGGAAAATTCAATTACTCTTGTAATTATGCTTGTAAATCACGGCTCAAAAAATCTGAAAATAACAGGAGTGAAAAGTTTATCATAGTTCACTTACCTTCAGCAAGCTCTCCCTAAATTCCATTCATGGTATAAATTAGCGATTGTAGAATATAGTACAGTGTACCATATGAAAAAGTCAAATATACCCCTATTTACGCTGTCTGGACCACCTGAGTTTCATTTTATGTGCTGAATTGCGCTGGGTGAGTTGAATAGCCCGATCTTACTGTACCATACTATGATATAAGGCCTCAACAGATGTGTGACCAAGACCAAGGCCATCGTAGTAGTTGCAGTTGTGGCACTAAACTCATTTTAACATGAACCTTGTGAACTGAAAGCTGAAGTTGCTCTTATCAATACAAGAGAAAAAGTAAAAATTGCATGAACTATATCAGAAACTATGGGAAAACCCTAGGTTTTCCCATAATGGGAACTGTGACCTTGGCCAAACCACCTCAACGTATGATTGGTTCATTTTGGCAGTTGGATAAGAATGGATGGGAGGGAAAAACAGGAAAGAACTCAAGTTCTTTATTTCCCTAATGTTTCAGACTATACAGTCTCTGAGGAAAAAAGAACCTAATATTTAATTCATTATTGATAAAAATGGAGGCTGCCATACAAACCCTCTATGAACATGCTAATTTGAGTAATATCTCGGAAACGGTTAATTTCTGAGGGATGTGGATGGGGTATATGCACTAGAGTGGATGAGAATGAGAGGGCAAAAGAAGGAGTGTGTTTTGTTGTGTGCAAGAAATGGCAGGAGACTGTAAGAGAGCATGGATCAGTTGGCACAAGAATTTTGGGTAAGATTAAAAGTTGGACTGCAAGTGTGGGTGATGGTGTGTGTGTGTGTGTGTGTGTGTGTGTGTATGCGCCAACGCAAGATCGTGCAAGCAGAGTGAAAGAGGAGTTGTGGACAAATGTGGAAGCAAGCATGGAAAAGTTTGAAAGGAATGAGTTAGTGTTTTTGATTGGAGATATGAATGGAAAAGTAGAGAATGTGAATGTGAATGGAGTAGTTGCTGAGTGGGGTGTGCCTGCAAAAGTGGATGAGAATGGCAGTGCACTAGTGGACATTAGTGCCAGGAGGGGGTTGGTGATAGCCCTCTTAAGGCACAAAATGATCCACAGGTATACGTGGCGAGTGATGAGAAGGGTGGGTGGTAAACTGAATGAGCAGAAGGCAATGATTGATCATGTGTGTGTGGATGATAGAATGAAAGGGTGTGTAATGGATCCAAGAGCATATAGAGGATGGGGGGGTTGAACTTTATGACCACCATTTGGTGATGGTAAAAGTCAAGGTTGAAATGAAATGGAGGGATAGAAAAAGGGAAGGACAGGAAGTAGTAGTTCTTACAAGGAGGGTGGAAAGGTTACAAGAGGATGGAAAAAAGGCAAAATATCAGAGAGAAAAGTGGAGGAGTGACTGGATAAAAATTATTTAGAGCAGGTGGGGGATGTGGAGAAATCTGTTCAAAATGTGATGTGGTGTGTAGGGTGAAGAGAAGATGAAAGGGGGTGCAAGGAACGGCATGGTGGAGTGAAGAGGTGAGGCAGGCTGTAGCACAGAAGAAAAAAAAGCATACAGTGAGTGGTTGAGAAACAGGGGTGTGGAAGAAGTTGAGAGACAGAAGAGAGAGTTACTGTAAATGTAGAGAGGAAGAGAGAGGTGAAAAGATTAGTAAGAGAGAGTAAGAAGAGAGTGGATAAGGAATTTGAAAGGAATTTGAGTGTAAAGTGGAGGGAATGTAAGAAAATGTTCTGGAAAGAGGTAAAGAGAGTTAGGATGTTAAAGAAACTAGTTGGGGAGTGAAAGGTAAAAATGGTAGAGTACTAGTGGAGAAGGGAGAAAAAGTGAGCAGATGCAGAGAACAATTTAAGGAATTGTTGAACATAGGAATTAAAGTAATGCGAGTATAAGTGGCTCGGGAATGGCTGGGAGAAGGAGGGATGTGGGAAGAGAGGTTGAAATCAGTAGGATGGTAGTTTTGGATGCAGTGAAGAAAGTCAGAATGGGGAAAGCCC
>NW_027642990.1:0-15984 GCF_032717465.1 Coenobita brevimanus | reverse complement strand
CTAGTTTACGAATTCCATGCCTGTCTTTGAAATGATTTAACCATCCAATACTGAAATCACACTCGACTTCTACATTCATTTTACTGTGAAACTCTCTCGCTTTTCTTGTATAAGAGGACCAGAAATAGGTGCTCCCTTAGATCATTCTAAACAAAACCACTCATACACTGCTAGGTCTAGATCCTCCATTTTCGGCCGATGAAGAGTATGCCTTTTTTCAATGGACTTACTTGTCTCGCTTTTCATGAAAAATTCCTTGAGCTTGGATGCCTGGGCCTTGATATAAATCGTTGATTTCCTACATTATATTCAGCCATCAGTGTTTTATAATGTTCGCCTTTTTCAAATCTATTGCATATGTCCAGCTTCTGTTTCAAGGTAAGTACGATATGCTTACGTTTAGTTTGCACTTTAAGCATTTTGGAGTGTAGAAATTACCGTCTATCAGAGCAACACAATAGCACGAGAGCTTGTTTACTGTCTGGTGACAAAAAGCAGACTGGTGATTTTTGGAGGGTGTGGAGGATGTCTGGATTCAAGTAGGGGAAAGAGGGGGAGAGGAGGGCTGGTTAAGAGGATTTGCTAGGGATTTACATTAGCCGGAAATGCCTTCACCTCGCTTTGTCCGACTTCACCCAGCCTCGCATGACACGATCATATGGCAGTTTGGCGGTCCATTCAAATTGGCGCACAGTTATAACTTACTGACATTTTTACCAGCCCTTGAATTTTCCCGTTTTCCTGAGTGTTCCATTTGTCTGGATACCGGATAGCTGGGATTGTACTGTATATAAGAAAGGAAGGGAGAAGCCTAAGTGATATTTACATTCACCTGGAACTACCTAATTTCCTGCCAATCATTTCACAGCATATAAATTAGCAGCTGTCACCTTGCTGAGCGTCAACCCTTGGGGTCCCCATAGCAGCCTTATCATTTAGTTCAGTGTTGTTTCTTGAGATGAAAGCACGTATCACTCACACCCCTCCATTTCCACAGATTATAGATGGCCCTGTGACCTCTACCCCTACTTAACCTCGTGTGGGAAGGGGTAAAGGACTAAAATGACTCTGCTGTGGGGCGTGAACTGGCTAATTTATCCAACGATAATGATGGACAGTGACTACAATCTTTCTGATGAATCATGTGATGAGCCAGTGGAGGAAATGGTGATAAACTATGAGTGCTTCAGTGTCCCAAGTTCATCCTGGCTCCAAGGGAAAGGAGCCCTTATTTTACTGGAAGTGACAGTGTATAACATAGTGTAAATAAAATAGAAAATGTAAATAATTACTAATATAAGAATATGAGTACAAATACTTGGAGTAATGACAGTCAGAGCTTTGCTCTCTACGCTAGTTTAGTGAACGAGAATGAAAATAAACTATTACTGAAGGAAAACTAATGAAAAAAATACTGTATATACTGTATATATATATCTATATATATTGTTACGCTGTCCGCCTGTCCTTTCCCACGGGTGCAGCCGTTACAGCTGGGCTAGGGGATTATGCAGTATCCGTGTCATTCGCGGAGTTTAAATTAGCGAGTGTTACAAGTTCTTTTGTTTCTTTCGTTTCTGCCACTGAGGGCAATTTTATTTTATACCATGCTGAGTATGCATTTGATTATTTTGATTGTCTTATGTGAGCTACCAGTATATTTAATGATGTTTTGCTTGCATTAGAAGTACCAATTCATTGTAGAGAGAGAGAGAGAGAGAGAGGCACGAATTTAAGTTCCTTGTTAATTAATCTGATTCATGCCTTCACGTCTGGCTGCACACGAGCCAGCATTAGGGCAGTGTCTTCCCAACCAGCTTCCGTATCGGGTGTTTGTACACTCTCTCTCTCTCTCCCAGTCATTTTTATGCCGAGCTGGCGTTTTCATTTAAGTTTATTTTTATTCTTTTGTTGCTGACTGAGGGAAGTAGTTATTTTATTTGTTTTTGTGACCTTGTTGTCTTTGAGGGCCAGTCTGGCTCACTGTAGTCCTCTCGCTGCCTTAATTAACGTTCCCCAACACACATACATACACACACACCCCTAACCCCTACACAGTTTAATCCCATCTACTTGCACAGAGGCTAGTGAGAACTATCGTGGAGCCGTCAACTGCGTTCCCCCTTGGACACGGGTTAAGTGAAAGTCGTCACCACCGGGAAATAAGTGGGAGGTGTTCCTGTAAACTGTCTCGGGCGGTATTATTTCCGGTAGTGACGATAGTAGGCTAGATTCATAGGTAGGCTGTTCCGTTTTTACTGTCAAAGTACAGAGTGTTGCGTATTTAATATTCTTCCATTGCACAGTTTTTCTCTAGTTTGCGGAGTGTCAGTGCCGGGGTCTGCGTTATTTTTGCAATGCAGTGGAGGCCGACCATCTAAGGCTGCCTTGTTGTCTTTTTGTAATAGCCCCGGGCTGGCGCTACCGTAACAGTGGTGACCTCGCATCAGGATATCCTAACAGTGCCTTTTTCTTGCTAGGATATCGTTACCTTGGCGTTCTCTGTGCTTTGAGGTGAAGTTGATGTGTGTGTAGTTTCTCAGTCAGCATTAGTATTTCATTATTCAGTACTGCCATTGAATTGTCGCCATGGAGTCACGTGTGTCTGCACCAGATTGTGTACGTGCTGAGTCACCTGTGGATATGGAAAATATGGAACAACGTGAGGCACATAGCAATGGTACTCCCCATGTGAGCCCTGGAGTTTGACTATGGTGCTGAGCTGCCTTGTTTCGCCACCCCACTATTACCATCTATGATGCCGCCGAGCCAGTTTAGAGCAGTTCCCCCAGGTATGTCTAGTGCTTTCCTGGAGCTGTTCATTCCACTCCCATATACCCTGGAGTCTTGTCACCGGACGCTCAGTTGCAGTTGGAGTTGAAAAAGATGGAGATGGAAATGCAGCGTGCAAGAGAGAAAGAAAGAGAGGGAGATGGAAATGCAGCGTGCAAGAGAGAAAGATGAGATGGAGATGGAGATGCAGCTGGAGATGCAGCGTGAAAAAATGCGATTTGAGCTGGAGAAGACTCGCTTGGAGGTGACTGCTAAAAGGTCTACTTCAGATACCCAAACCTCAGGCCGTGCAGAGGATAGGGAGAGTTGGCTCTCAAGGAGTCTGAAATTAGTGCCAGCATTTGATGAGTTGAAGGTGACAGAATGGTTTGTCAGGTTTGAAAAGAAGGCTAGGGAGTTTGAGTGGCCCAGGCAGCGCTGGGTGGGCTTGGTATCTAATGTGCTGAAGGGAAAAGCTTTGGAAGTGTATAATAGGTTGAGCCCTGAGGATGTAGATGATTATGATGAATTTAAAGCAGCCATCCTGAAGGCATATGAACTTAGACCAGAGGCTTATCGGTTGTTGTTCCGTGGTGCTCGGAAAAGACCTGCTGACACCTATATGGCCTACGCCAGGTATCTGGAGCAGACGTTAGATGAGTGGTTGCTGAGTGAGAGCGCCACTTCGTATAACGATGTGCGTGAACTGCTTTTGATGGAACATTTTACCAACATGGCTGACAAAGAAATTGGTGTTAAAATTAGGGAGAAGAGATTTAAGACCTTGAAGGAAGCAGCGACGTGGGCTGATGACCGGGTGTTGGCCTTGCGGAGTATGGGGGTCAAGTATGCTAATTTTCAGTATTCCAGGGAGAGGACTGTGAGTGGCCCTGCCTGGGATAAATCTCCCGTGAATCAGTCCAAGGGAAGTACAGAGGAGAAAAAGAATTCAGGGAGAAAGAGCCCTGTATCCAGTTCGGAAGCTACTTTGTTACTTTTGCAAACAGAGTGGGCACATCAAGCCTAACTGCCCTAAGTGGAAGGCCTCCCCAAAATGCCAAACCAGTGGCACTAGTTGTAGGTTCGAGTAAGGTGAACGAGAGGAGTTGGGAGAGTGGTAACGGTGAGGGAGAAGTCTGTGGAAAGCTGGAGTGCAGCCGGCTGTGCTCGCTGCCAGCTCAGGCTGAAAAAGTTACCCAACATGCTATGCCACCTCCTGATGAACTGCCTCATAAATCGTCCCTAGACTGGTGTAAACCTTTTATGTGTCACGGCACAGTGAAAATTCATGGGATCAGTTATCCAGTTACTGTGGTTCGTGATACCGGTGCACAACAGTCTGTGTGCAGAAACGTGACTGGAGGGCCTGTAAACTCAGGGAAGTATGTGCTGTGTAGAGGCATGAACTCAGATGAATACTGTGATTATGTTCATGTGGAACTCGATTGCCCCATTGTTCAGGCTGCAGCTCAAGTAGCTGTTGCTGATGTAATGCCAGTAGAGGGGGTTGATTTTCTGCTGGGGAACGACCTGGCTGGGGAGAAAGTATTTCCATCTCTTCCCCCACCAGTTGTTGTGGCAGAGAAGTGTTTTGACGCCCCAGAAATTGGTATTGAAGTTGATGCAGAAGTGGAAGCCATGTTCCCGGTCTGTGCAATTACAAGATCTATGGCACAGGTTGCAGCCTGGGAGGAAGAACTGGCGAAGTCACAGGTTCTTGGGGTCGACTGTGATGAGGCAGGGCCACCAATGGAGGAACCTAGTGAGCAGGGTGTTGCTGTGGTGGGTGAGGAGGGTGGGAATGCGTGCATAGGCACTGCCCCACTTCCCACTCAGGACACTAGAGGTGGTGCTGAGTGTGTCTGTGTGGAGACTGAACCCAGCCCACCGACTGAATTAGAAGGAATCTTCAGGGACGCGCTGGAAGAGGTCAACTGCAGGGATGCAGGACCACCATCAACAAACGCGCCTCTGAGGAACAGAGTGTCACTGTTGAGGGTACGAGGTGATGATGTCAGTGTGGAGTCTGGACATTCCTCCCCCCTGTCGAGAGTGTAACTAGAGGTGGCGCTGAGATTAACGCTCTTCGCAATCCAGTGTCCTGACTCATGTCCCTTATCTCAGTCCTCAGTAGAGCTGGCGGGTGTTGGGCCAGCAGAATTGAGGGTGAAGCAACAGGGAGGATGTAATATTAAAGCCCTTGTTTGCTCGAGTAGGGGAAGAAAGATGTATGGAGTGTGGTAAGGAGGAGTTCCTGATTAAAGACAATGTTTTACATCGCCGATGGACACCCACTGAGCGCCACGGTGGATGGAGGAGTGGGTAAAGGTTAGTGCAGGTGGTGGTGCCTGTACAGTATAGGGTGCCCGTTAATACAGTTAGCACATGAGGGACCTTTAGCAGGTCACTTTTGGGAAACAGAAAGAAGACAGTGCGTAGCGCTTTAAGATATAACTTTTGGTGGCCAAGTATGCCGGGACAAGTTGCTCGCAGTACATCAAGAGCTGTCACCACGTGTCAGATAGTGGGCAAGCCTAATCAAGTTCTTCCTGTAGGCCCCTTTGACTCCCATTCCTGCGGTTGAACCTCCATTTACCCGGGTAATCATTGATATCGTGGGCCCTTTACCTCCTACTTCTGCTGGAAACAAGTATTTGTTAACCATAATGGATGTTACAACGCGATACCCAGAAGGTTATACCAACTCAAAAGCGTGCAGGCGGAAGTCAATAGTCAAGCAACTTATCCCTGTTCTTTACTTTCATTTTGGCCTGCCCAATGAGTTGCAGTCCAGACCGTGGAGTAAATTTTACATCCTAATCTGTTTAAGCAGACAATGGCAGCAAGTTGGGCATCAAACACATTTTGTCCAGTGCCTACCATCCGCAGTCACAAGTGTGCCCTGGAGAGGCATCATCCAGACCTTAAAGACAATGCTGCGCACCTTCTGCTATGATAGTGGAAAGGATTGGGACCTAGCGGTGCACCAACTTTGTTATGTTTGCAGTGAGAGAGGTACCAACTGTGAGTCATTAGGGTTTTTCACCCAATGAGTTAGTGTTTGGGCACAGAGTTCGTGGTCCCTTGGATGTGGTGCTAAAGGCCTGGAGTAACAACAAATCTGGCAACCAGGGAATCCATGCTTGACTATGTCTGCCGCACTCGGGAGGAGACTGCATTGCGTTTTAGAGTTTCTGCCACGTGACCATCTAATCGGGGCTCGAAGCTGAAAATGAAGGCTGGACATTACGATAAGAAGGTCAGAAGTCGTGAGTTTAAGCAAGGAGATGAAGCTTTGGCACTCGCTGCCCATACAAGGAAAAACCTCTGGCGGCTAGATTCAGTGGTCCTTATATTGTGAAGAAGAGAGTTGGGGAACTTGGACTATCTAATTGTTACCCCCGGATAGGGCGGAAGAGTACTTTCAGTTGTGCCACATTAATATGTTGAAGCCATACTACCGCCCAGTTGATTCTCATTGTGGGATGACTGCTGATGTCTCTCACCTGGGATGTGAAGGACGGGGAAAGGAGGACGTGGCATCAAAGGAACGTGCTGTGGAGGGAGCTGTGTTGGTGCCGGTGATGTGAGTGGTGGACCAGGGTTACAGCCACAGTCCCTGGAAGGTGACTTTGGGAGTGGACGTTGAGGGAACCAGGGATAAGAGCGCTCCTGTAGTTTTGGCGGTTGTGTAGTGAGTTGGAGGAGCAGGAGGAAGTGCTTAGTCGTGGTGAGATGTTACCAGCGCTGACCCATGGAGGCGAGGGCAATGGTTATGCAGCTCTGGTGGAGAAATTGCGACACCTTGATCCAGTAAAACGGAGAAGAGCTGTGCAACAGATTATGGAAACATCCGAAAGTTTTTGGAGATTCACCGGGATTGACAACTTGGGCTACTCATGACATTGACGTTGGGGATAGCTAAGCCTGTAAAATTAGCTCCCTACCGCATCAACCCTATCAGACAGAAAGCTCTCGATAATGAGATCAAGTATATGTTGGACCGTGGATTGATCAAGAGGAGTTTCCAGTGAGTGGAGTTCACCAGTTACCTTGCAGCCGAATCCAGATGGGAAGAGGTTAGTTGTGTGTGGACTTCTGGAGAAAGTTAACTCACTGCTCTAAAGACCGATGCTTATCCCTTTGGCCTCTCGGGTCGAATGACTCCGTGGACAAGGTGAGGAAATGCCACTTATATCACCAAACTTGACTTAGTAAAAGGATACTGGCAGGTCCCGCTGAGCGGAACGGGCTAAACAAGTGGCTAGCTTTGTTGTCAGTGGTGCAGTATATCAGTGGCCAGGTGATGCCCTTATGGACTGAAGAATGCTCCAGCCACTTTCCAGAGGGCTTATGGATAAAGTGGTGGATGGCATACCTGGTGTGTCGATTTACATCGATGATGTCATTGCAGGTATGACAATTCCAAGTGGGAGGAGCACCTTGATCATGTGGAAATGCTCATTAAGTGGTTGGAGGAAGCTGGCTTAGTAGTCAAACTTGGACAAGTGCGAGTTCGTGCAAGTAAGCTAAGGTCCAGTACCTTGGATTTGTTGTAGGACATGGGCAAGTGTGCGCTCCCACCTCGGGCTAAGGTGGATGCCATTTCCAACTTTGCAGCACCCCAGTGTCGCCGTGCCCTCCAGCCGATTTTTGGGCATGATTGGCTATTACAGAAAGATTTATTATTGGGAATTACTCCACAGTGCTTGCCCCTTCTTACTGACTTATTGCGCAAAGGATAAGAAGTGGCAGTGGACAGCCGGGAGTGTGAGCAAGCTTTTACTACTGTTAAGTCTCTGCTGTGCCACCACCCTATATTGCGTGCACCAGATTTTTGACAAAATCTTTTGTGCTGGCAGTTGATGCTAGCCGAAAGTAGGGGTAGGAGCAGTGTTGATGCAGCCGGATGAGGGCCAGGTTGAACATCCCATATCATACTTCTCAAAGAAGTTTAATAGAGCCCAGAAGAACTATTCCGTCATAGAGCAGGAGTTATTAGCGATTATCCTGGCCCTGCAACACTTTGCTGTCTACCTGCACCCCCTTTTGGCCCTGTGATCAAAGAATTTATTCAGACCATCATCCCCTGCAGTTTTTGAACAAGTTTAAATCTTAAGAACCAGCGTTTGACCACACGCTGGAGTTTGCTTTTGCAAGAGTACAATTTAGAAGTTAGGCATATTAAAGGGATTGATAACGTACTTGCTGATTGTTTATCCAGGGAGGGGTCAGGGTCTTGATTCGAAAAATTTTTGATCCAGGGCTCATAAAATTTTCCCTTGGGGAAGGGCGTGTTGCCACGCTCTCCGCCTCTGTCCTTTCCCACGGGTGCAGCCGTTACAGCTGGGCTAGGGGATTATGCAGTGCATCCGTGTCATTCGCGGGAGTTTAAATTAGCGAGTGTTACAAGTTCTTTTGTTTCTTCTTTTGTTTCTGCCTTACTGAGGCAATTTTATTTTATACCATGCTGAGTATGCATTTGATTATTTTGATTGTCTTATGTGAGCTACCAGTATATTTAATGATGTTTTGCTTGCATTAGGAAAGTACCAATTCATTGTAGAGAGAGAGAGAGAGGGGCACGCAATTTAAGTTCCTTGTTAATTAATCTGATTCATGCGTTCGCGCTTGACTGCACCACGAGACCTTGATCAGGGCAGTGTCTTCCCAACCAGCTTCAGTACTCGGGTGTTTGTACACTCTCTCTCTTTCCCCAGTCATTTTTATGCCGAGCTGGCGTTTTCATTTAAGTTTATTTTTATTCTTTTGTTGCTTGACTGAGGAAGTAGTTATTTTATTTGTTTTTGTGACCTTGTTGTCTTTGGAGGGGCCAGTCTGGCTCACTGTAGTCCTCTCGCTGCCTTAATTAACGTACACACGTACATACACACACACCCTAACCCCTACACAGTTCAATCCTCATCTACTTGCACAAGGCCCCTAGTGAGAACTATCGTGAGCCGTCAACTGCGTTCCCCCTTGGACACGGGTTAAGTAGAAAGTCGTCACCACCGGAAATAAGTGGGAGGTGTTCCTGTAAACTGTCTCGGCGGTACTATTTCCGGTAGTGACGATAGTAGGCTAGATTCATAGGTAGGCTGTTCCGTTTTACTGTCAAAGTACAGAGTGTTGCATTATTTAATATTCTTTTATCACAAAAGAAGTTTTTCTCTAGTTTGCGGAGTGTGAGTGCCGGGAGTCTGCGTTATTTTTGCAATGCAGTGGGAGGCCGACTACATGCTAAAACTGCCTGTTGTCTTTTTGTAACCTTTAGCCCCGGGCTGGCGCTACCGTAACAATATATACTTATATATATATATATATTATTATATATATATAAGTGTAATAAAAGTAATAGGAATATAAAGTGTAGAGTGTGTTTATGAATAATAAATGACAGAAGAATATCAACATGGGCTAGAACTAGCGCAAGTAAGGGGTAGAAGCTCTTGCGCGCTCTCGTAATTTTCATTGCTTTCACAGTGTTTTTTTTTGGTCTTGTATGAATTCCTAAACTATTTGAAAATCATAGAATAGTGTTTCTAGTGAAAATATCAGGCTGTGGTAATCATATTACAGGGTGTCGGGGGAAGTGTAAAGTGGCGACTTAAATACCCAACTTCAGAAGTCTCCACAAGTCCTACGTGTACTCTGATTTAAGGCTCAACAAACATCCCAGGAGAAAGCTGAATGTATGTGCTATATGCATATGTAATTATAATATTCTAGGAACTAATAACTGTTTTTTGGCAAATATTTTACTACAAAGTCTGTCGGAATGCGCGAATATTCTCTGTGGGACACGCAAGAGAGTGCCAAAACAAACCCGCGGGTGTTAACAACAATAGACAACAGGCCTGATGGACTTAAATAACAAGGGGTTCCAAGGCACGGCAACACAATTTAATGCCCCTGCTGCCACCCTGGTGCCAGCCACACCACGCTTGTTTAACGGTTGCCAACTTTGTATAATTCCAGGCTTTGACACGAAGAAATTTACGGCGTGTCAAATGTTACATTTCTTCAAGAGAATGCAGCAACAGCCATAATGGTGGGGGTTGCAGGTATGCCAGAAGTGAAGCAGGTGAATCCAGGTGAGGGCTGTGGAGGTGGAGGAGGGAGGCAGCTGGTGTTGGAGTCAGGGAGGGTGGGGCAGAAGGGAGGAGGAGGGGATGGCATCGAGCGAGTCAGGGGAGATAGTGAGGGGGAGGAGGATTCTCTCCCTCCTCCTCGCTACTGCTCCCATCATCGGCAATTTCCTTCATCTATTCTTGCTTGTTTGTTTCATTCCTCACATCTTGTTATGGATGTATTGGCAGTATAACAACTTTGTATTCACGAAATAACCGTCATTATTTTAGAAACTGGGTATCTATTCTAACTTGCTGTTATTGGCCGAAAACATTATTGTCGAAGTTGTTATTGTCGAGATCTTACTGTAGACTCCTCCTGAGCACCTTTCCCAGAAGCCTCTAGGTCACTATTGGTGCACGTTGTGTGTTGGGATGGGGGTCGCACATTCATGGAAAATGGTGTTCTTGATCCACTTCTTGCCTCTTGCACCTACACGCGTTCTGTAGGAGGTAAACTCGCTCATTCAAGGTTTTTGGTTATGATTTTTGTTCACTTGCGCACAATGTCGCATCTGCACACTCTGAGCCTACTTTACAGTAGATGAGCCCACTGTATGTATATATATATATATATATATATATATATATATATATACAGAGTTTCCCTCACTTACGATTGGTATGCGTTCCTAGAAAGGGCAATCATAAACCGAAATATCGTAAAGCGAAATTAAGGTTTAATGGGAAAAATAGGGATGCGTTCCTGGACTCGTGTATATAGGAACCCAAGACCCACAAGCGATCTAATATGCAATAATAATGATATTTTATGTATTCTAGTGTCGTGCTTGTCTCCCCAGCTTTCTTAATGTTGACAGCATGCTTTATAACAGTCGATACAGTCGACTGTAGTAAGACCTCATGGAACTAGCAATGGAGTTGCCCCCTCACCTGCTTCTTGTGCAGCTTCACAATATTAAGCTTAGACTCCAGGAGTAAAAGGACGTTTCTTGCTTTCTTTGGCTTCTTATCACTCAGCACCAGATGTTGCAGGAGTGTTTACAAGACATTGAGCATGGTGGTGGCACTAGGGGTGCAAAATATGAAGAACAGGGGAGAAGCTATAGTAATATCCTGGGCACTGATGCACACAGATGCACAGAGGGTTGTATGCTGAGCAAGCAGGCAGGTGAGACTGGCAAAGCGTGGGACAGTGTTGCCAACTCCAAATTTCAAAACCCGCTAGGCTGGACTCAAAAAACTGCTAGATTTGGGCAAGAAACCTCGTTGCTAGATTTTAAAATATTGGTTCTATTATATAAAACTTACTAAGAAAACATTAATTCACTCAGTCTGAAGAAAACTAATCAAGAGTTAAATGTGCTTCATAATTCGACACAGATTAACTTGATTACTTCAAGAAAAAGAATAATAAAAAATACAATTGCCTTCACAGTTCCTTGGACACATTAGTTTCAATATCGAGATCTGGCTATAACAACGGCGCATTCCATTTGAATGGAAAAAATTAAACATGGGAAGCCGGAAGTACTTACTAGCTCATGCTGAAGTTAGTCATCAGTGCATTTGAAAAGAGAAGACATGTGATTTCCAGGACCTCTGATAAATGAAGATGTGTTCTAAGGAATACTGAAAGCAACAGTACATCACGTCACAAATCAAAGCTGGTAAACTGATTCACTGGGGGCAGAAACTGACTCACCGACGCTTTGGTATGACCGAACTGACAGGAAACAGACGTGAACATGAACCAATTAACGTGAACTGAACATAGGCAGTAGGGTAACATACGTGAGCATGCACTTACGAGTGGCAGGCAGACTGATTACAAGTTCATTAATTTTATTCGTTGAATTTGTGAGATTGCAAACCGTCAGATAGAGTATGTAATCCCGCTTAGCCACTAAATCAATATTTTACACCATGCTAAATTACAAAACAGAAAGCTCCAGATTTAGCGCGAAGAAACCGCTATATTGGCAACACTGGCGCGGGAAACTGTAATAAGGCATGGGGCAGGTATGCCACGCAACTCTCAGCTGATTTGCCTGCGAGCACAGGATTTCCACATGCCCAGTCAGAATTGCGAGGGAGCTCAATCATAAAAATGAACACTTGAAAATAAAAAAATAAGGATCAGAATGCCAAATACAGTAACCCCTCCAATATCCGGATCAATAGAGCCATCGGTAGGTTCTGATATTGGTTTTGTCCGGATATTGTGCCCCAGCTTATGGACTTGTACTTACAGACCCTAACACAGAGAAACACCTATAGCCAACTCCCTCCTGACATGCATAGCACCTATTTAACACCCAAATCACACCAATAAGGCACACATAATGACTGAAATAAATGCAATAGACACATAAAATGTGGGTTTGTAAGTATGTTCATGTTAATAAACATTCTGGTACTTATGGACTCTAACCGAACCTAACCTAACCGAACCTAATCCCAACTCTGAAAAACACATTCCTACTGCACATGCATGAGGTAAGTTTAGTATGGAAAGAAGTGCTGTAAGACACTTTATAAGAATAGTATGGGAAAAAATACAATATGAAACATTCTGGTAAATATAGTATGGAAAATAGTACAACATGAAACATTTTGGCTAATACAGCAAGTCCCTGGCCACCTCGATGAATAACCGCTCCCTCTCGGACTCTGACAGTAAGAACGATTTCCTGAAGCACTTGCACTACAATATTCCTGAAGTCTTGCACTGAACTTAGTAAATAAAACACAGAAGTCCGTTCTTTTCACAGTGTTCACTTTAGTACAAATAATGTTCAATTATATTTAAGTGTGGCACATTAACTTTTCCCAAGTTTTTTAAGTTTCCAAAGCCAAAACAAAGAAGGTTAGTTACGTTAAATTTCTTTTTCTACTTAGTCTTTTTCTCCCAATTTTAAAACCTTAGCACAACACACCGTTTTTTTCACTGCACAACACTCAAAATTCCCATGTGGTCTAGTGGAGAAGTTCTTGCTGTTTATTCACTGTCAGAGCCCGAGAGTATCACTGGCAGGCGTCTGGTGTGTATCAGTGGGTAGTGGTGATGGCGCACTAACTACAGAAAAGCGAGCACGTGGGCAGCCATGGCGAAGAGCGTAGGTCTTGTCGTGCAGAGACAGGCGGGAAGTGGGGAGGATGCAGTGGCGCTCTATCGGACGTCGGAGGAATGACGAACCAAAACAATGCCTCCTCACGCTGAGCGCGGCAAGTTCACACTATGGACGGCAAAAAATCCCATTTTTTTCCAATTTTTTTTGATTTTCGTACGATTTTGGTAATGTTTGATCCCAGGACGATAAGGTTCAGTTAGTGGGGATGTTCGGTTATTGGGCGTCCGGATATTAGAGGGATTACTGTATTGTAAAACGATACAACGTAAAACAAGGGAGACCTGTATATATATATATATATATGTAAGTAATCCCTCCACTATCCGACGTAATAGAGCTTCTCGTGTGCATGTCCGGAAAGTGGTCCTGTCCGGATAGTGGGCACCAGCCTCCTGGACTTGTACTTATGGACCCTAACTCAGAAAAAAACACTTATACAATTCCCTCTGATTACGGCATAGCACCTATTTAAGACCCAAATCACACCAAAAAGGGACATAAAAGACTGAAATAAATGCAAAAGAACCATAAAATGAGGTTTTTGAGGTAGGTTTATACAATATTAAACATTCCTGGGCACTTACAAGTCTCAGTTCCTGGACTGGTAGTTATGTACTCTAACCTAGCCTAACTCAGAAAAACACCTCCCTACTGCACATGCATAGCACCTAAGACACTATTCACACCAATAAGGGACATAAAAGAGTGAAATGAGGTGTTAGAGGTAAGCACAGCATGGAAAATACAGTACAGTACAATATGAAACATTCTGGGTACTTACAGCAAGTCCCTGGCCATCTCGATGAATAACCGCCTCCTCTCAGACTCCACAGTAAGAAGGATTTCCTGAAGCACTTGCAGTACACTGTTCATGAAGTCTTGTGCACTGAACCTAGTCATTCGCACTCAGAAGTCCATTCTCTTAACACTGCGTATTCTTGTCTTACTTATGCTCCATTGTAACTTAATGAAATAAGTTTTCAGACTCTGCACTTTAAGTCTTTCGACTCATAAAACTATTTTCTAAACAAAACACACTCAAGTTAATTTACGTTACATTCACAGTCCATTAAATCTTTGTCTTTTCACTCAGATTTCTAATTTCTTAAAAATACTGAATGCACTGTTTTTCTTTCACTGTACAACACTAAATTTCGTGTGGTCTAGTGGAGAATTTCTTGCCGTTTTAATCACTGTCAGAGTCTGAGAGTAGCACAGGGAGTTGACCTAGGGGTGCGTCGCTGGGTCGTGGTGATGGACTACCCACTGCAGACTCCACTCTGAAGATAGGGTGCAAACTCACGTCGAGTGGTGACTCCATCGTGGCTGATGTGCTGGGTTGTGGCTCGGAGCATGAGGGCCTGTCTTGGGGAGGCAACAGAGTGGAGCCAGGGCTGGGCACAGCGGGGGTCACGGGGCCTGGAAAAGCTGTCAATCGTTTATTGACGCAAGGAACCACGATTCTGACGAGACAATGATGCACTGCCTGAAAGCACGCATTTCCTCCACAAGTCCAAAGGGTCCCATCTCCCTGTCGCAGTCCGGGTGTTCCAGGTAGTCGAGAACGAACTCCAGGTGTTCCTGGAGTGCACTCAGCTTGGGGATGGCTGGAGTAGTGTTATGCTGAGAGGAGTCCGCATCATCGTCGCTGTCCTTGTCTGAATCTTCAAGCTGGGCCTGACACCTGCAACTGAAGATGCGATCTCGATATCAGACAGGGTCTGATACCAAGGATCACCCTTGTCGCCATCCAACCACTCTCACGCACTCTTCATTCACACATCAACATCGTCCTCAGCGCATTTAGATGTGCATGGAAGTCATCCACGTCGTAAACCTAGGAAATCGTGTGCCACATCCATTTCGAGAAGCAGATGAGACCAACCATTTTCTAGAGTCTTGACAGGGACTTCCTTCCATGCACTGGCCCAGTTGTAAATGGCAGACTGCATGTTGTAGCGCCGAAGGTTTTCCGAAGTCCACTGGCCTCGTGTGTCCCGTCTTCTCCCTGTGCTTGTCCTCGTCCTCTAGAACAACCATCACCTCGTCCAGGAACTTCCGTCGGTATAGCCACTTCGTTGCCATGATCACTCCTTGGTCCATTGGCTGGATGAGAGCAGTAGTATTAGGTGGCAGAAACATGCACCTGCAAAGCAGTTATTCTCAGCCACCAAGTCCTTGTCGCACGGGTGGGCAGGTGCATTGTCGAGGAGAAGGAGGGCTTTTACCTGGTCGCGTGGGACTCCTAGTTTCTCCGACTGGTAATGTATGACCTCCTTGACGAGAAATGGCAGTGGAACCAGTCTTTGAAGATGTGGGCTGTGAACCATGCCTTCAAAGAATGGTACCAAACGACAGGAAGGACATCCATCACCCCAGGAAGACATCGAGGCTGCTTTGCACGGCCAGCAATAACGGGCTTAAGCCAGTGCTTGCCGTTAGCATTAGCACAACACAAAGCAGATACGTTGGGTCTGGTTAGTACTTGGATGGGTGACCGCCTGGGAACACCAGATGCTGTTGGCATCCCTATGTGTCAAGTGGGGGTTGGTGGGAGGATTAGTGCCTCTCCCTGTAAAACAATTAACTCTAAGCCCTTGGCCACCCTGTCTGGGATACATGGCGCCTGGCAATGAATGAATGGATGAAAGCAGATACCCTTTGCTTGGAGAGCTTGTGGCTGGGGTACACACTTCTCCGTCTCCTTGGCTAGAGTGTTCGTAGGCAAAGAGCGATAGAATAAACCAGTTTCCATCAGCGTTTGTAGACTTGACCGAGAGTGAGGCCCTCCCTGTCGTATCAAGCCCTTCACCTTTGTGCCGAAACTCCTCTGCTCCATCCTCGTTACCGTCTCAAAGCTTCGTCCGCAGACTCTACGGCTGGTGTGACCATACCGTAACTTGAACGCGAAGAGCCAACCCTCGGATGCCTTGAAGTCTAGGACGCCGTGAAGCCTTAAGTGAACTTCCCTGCAGCAGCCTTCA
>NW_027642989.1:0-4995 GCF_032717465.1 Coenobita brevimanus | reverse complement strand
CGGGTGTATCCTCATCAGTTTCTAACCACTTGCAGTTTTTCTTCTTCCACATCAATTTTGCCACAAGACTTGTCAAGATCAGTAATTTCTTTGCAAGTTTCTATGGCAGTCTTGGTCGTAGTTTTGAACCCATCAAAATTATTCTCTTCATCTGAATCTGTTGTTTGAAACATAGCGAGGGTCCAGAGCTTACGCCAACATTTACACAGAGTTGAGTCTTTCACCTGACTCCATGCAACTGAGATGGTATAGATGGCATCTTTTAGACTGAACTGCTTTGGAAAGTCAGTAACAGAGCAATCACTGTTCACCATCTTGCGCATAAAGTCACGCCTGTGAATCATTTTCACATCCTGAATGACGCCTTGATCCATAGGCTGTACAAGGCTGGTTACACTGGGAGGGAGATAGACTGCGAAAATATTGCCACTTCTCAGTTGATCAGCTGGTGGATGAGCGGGACAGTTGTCTAGAAGAAGAAAGGCAGTGCTTTCCTCTGGCATCCCTAGCTTTTTAAAGTGTTTTTTTACACTAGGGACAAAAATGTGATGAAACCACCACTGAAAAAGTTCTGCATTCATCCATGCTTTGCTCTGAGCCTTGTATTCGACAGGCAGATTTGTGATGCCTTTAACCCGCCCCGTCCCGACCACTTTTCGACCACTGGTACCCCCCAATCCCGACCATTTTTTGACCTTTTTTTTTTTTGCTTAAACTTTCGCTTTTGGTCAGAAACAATGGTCGGTGGCAAAGAAATTGGTCCCCGGGGTCCCTAATTAGCTTAACCAGGTATGCCTTGGTCCCACCTGGCCCCGTGTTCTCCCTAGGCGGTCTGAGCCTCAAACGTTTTCTATGGTATTATAAGTCTGGGAAACCAATGAAAGTAAGTAGAAATGAATTTATTACAAACATAAAAACATGTGATAAAAGAGTATATTGGATTTTATACAAAATAGAGCAGAAATAAGCATTGTACCATCGTGCGAAACGAGCAAAATCGGCCAACTTGGTCACGATGAATCGCTAACATTCTAAAATCATGATACATATAATTTTTTTACTTACATAATACTTCTACAATAACATTATACCATTTTACATTTTATTGAACTGTTTTTACGTATTCACAGGCCTTTTGATAACATTTAGCGTAATGTTAGCGCTTATTTACGTAGTGAGTGAACTCGCTGTGACTGTTGTTTCAACTCGTATTGTGCTTTTTCTACTTACATAATACTTTTCTAATATTATTATACACTTTTCAACTTTATAGAACTGTTTTGAGATTATTTCAGGCCTTACGTAAATATATAGCGTAATAATAGCGCATAATAACACACACGGTGAAGTCGCTATGACAACTATTTCAACTTACAACCTATTTTTGTACTTATATAATAATTCTCCACTGACATTGCACATGTAAACACTTGATATAATTGATATCACATCATTTCTGAACTTACGATGGAACTGAGCGTCATATTTGCGCGTATTTACACAGGGAGTGTTATCGCGATATCATTTGTTTCATCTTACACTAGTAATCAACTTATAAAATACCTTACTACTAACATTACAACATCTTCCACTGTATATAATTCCTATCACATACTTTCATTCATTCATTCATTGCCAGACGCCATGTATCCCAGACGGGGTGGCCAATGGCTTAGAGTTAATTGTTTTACAGGGAGGGGCACTAATCCTCCACCAACCCCACTTGACACGTAGGGATGCCAACAGCATCTGGTGTTCCCAGGCGGTCACCCATCCAAGTACTAACCAGACCCAACGTTGCTTACTGACCAGAATGTGGGTGTACTCGTGACATCAATTATGACAACTTACAGTAATGTTCAACTTATACGTTTTATTCATGCTAACATTACACCCGTTTCCACTTTATTTCCTTGCTGTCACATATTTACTGACCAGATTTACACAGTGGGTGTAGTTTTGATAACAGTTCTTTCCACTTACACTAATTCTCATCTTATACATTACTTTTCTGAAAAAATAACACCCGTTTCAACTTTATATTTGACTTAGCACCTACTGACTGGCCTTACCATTATCATGAGCGTCATTTCGCCTTCCCACACAGTTTCAGTAGTGTAGGAAATTATGATACTCCTTGAAACAAGGCTGAAGGCACAACGCAACATTGCACTCGACACACTCGTATCTTGTGTCTTTTCTCTGAGTGGATGGTCTGACTGTCGAGTGCCTACATACATGGCAGCGACGCTGGGGTTTACGACGGTTTGGTTCGGAAGGGATTGCGCTGGGATAGTAGCGTCCTGCAAGACGTAGGGGAGTCTGAGCAGCCCGGGGGGTGCGGGTGCGGTGTGTGGGTCTGTCCTGGGCATGCTTGGCGATTATTTCACGTGCCAGCTCCCTCACAAACCCCTCAAAGGTCTCGGATACTCCGGTGGTCATTGCGTGCAGGTAGTGGGCGTTCAGGACCGTGATGTCGAGCAAGTGGAAAAAGAGTTTCTTGTACCACTTCATCGTGGTCCTGGCACAGTCAACACTTGAAATCATCGAGTCTGACTGATCAACTTGCCTCATGTTCAGATTATAGGCAAGTACAGACTCTGGTTTCCATACGTTGCGCCTCCTCTCGCTATGGTGATCCACGGAGTCTGTGCGGTGCATCAGGGGGCTGTGAACAGTTGATAGGAGGCAAACTTCCCTGTTGTGGTTCCACAGGGTTGCAAGGATGTTATTGGCCTGGAAGAAAACCACCTCGTTCTTGTCAAGTTTCCTCCCTATCTTGACCATATGGCGACAGTTTCTCTTGACTGTACCACAGACTCCGGTGTCGTGTTGGTGGAGGAACCTAGCGAGAAGAGGGCTAGTGTACCAGTTGTCCAGGTACAACACATGACCACGATGAAGGTACTCTTCTATCATTGTCTTCACCACGGCCCCAGAGAGTCCTATACTCCGATCTTCTATTATATCTGTCTGTGCGACCGTGTACAAGACTATGTCTTGCACATAACCAGTCTTACAGTCACACACAACAAAGATCTTGAACCCGAAACGGTGTCTCTTGCCAGGTATGTACTGCCTAAAGGAAATATTGCCTCTCCACAACACAAGACTCTCGTCTATGACGAGGTCTCTGTAGGGATAAAATGAGTGAGCTGAACATTTCCCGTAAATGATCAAATACCAGCCTAATTCTCCTCATTTTATCTGTGTTATTTGCATTGGCTGGATCATCTGCATCAAAAAAAAGTGGAGGCGGCCGAGAATATACTGAAATCGGTTACGACTCCATCACCTTTCCAAAGAAAGGTGTGAGGATGATTGGGTCAGTTGTCCAGTAGGCAGGAATTTGGTTTTTCCTTACCACACCCATCAAGATAACTAGGGCCAAAAATAGGAACATCTCTGAAATAGTCACGGAATGCCTGCTCGTGGTTCCCAAACGTTCACTTTCACGGCGCTGTGATTGTGAAAAAATATTAGTTTGTTCAACTATGCGCCCAACAAACGCCTCACCAAAAAACAAGTTGAAAAATCCAACCGTGACGAACCTGCATTTACACCTGGAGCCGTGCAACCTGACCGCCATCCCTCAGTGAAAGGGTGAATGATGGGAGTAAAATTACTCCCATCTTCCCAGTTCCACATGACACCACCGTCTCCAGCCACGTCACCATCGTCCCCTTCGTCAGGGTGGGGAGGTGAGGGTGGTGGGGAGGTTGGGGAGGTGGAGAGCGGTGCCTCTCATCACTCGCACTTCTCTTCCCTCTCCCTTTTCCTTTACCCTTTCCCTTCCCTTTCTTTCCTTTCCCCACATCCTGGGGCTGTGGGGAGGAAGTTTGGGAATATTCAGGGGTGAAAGAAGTGCTGGGGAAGTGACTCAACCTCCTCTCCCCTAGGCCTACGAGCACCGTGTGCTCGTGCTGCCTCCCTCACACCACTTGCCCCTTCACCCCGCACTACCCCCACACCACTCTCACTTTCACCCCGCGCTGCCGCCACAACACTTTCCCTTTCTCCCAGCAATCCCACCACACCACTTGCCACTTCCCCAGACGATTTACTTTGACGATTCCTTATGTGTAGTATCTCCCATGCTTATGAGCCTCGTGGTGATATTTTCTCTTTTCCCAACCATGCGGCGATATCACGTCCTAGGCCTCCGTCATCCTCATCGTTCTCATCCTCGTCCTTATCAGATTCGGGATGGAGAGATAGCTGTGCACGTGGTTGGGGAGCAGGCTGGCCTTCCCTTGCCTTACGGTATGTCACATACCGCGTTTTTCGGGGCGAAGGGACCTCCTCATCACTGCTACTTATTTCTTCCTCTGGCTGGACGTAATCGCGATCCACCACATCATCATCGAGTGGAGAATCACTGTCTCCAGTGAAGGCTTCCAGGACGGATGCGATTTCCTCGTCTGAGAGACCTTTCCGCGCCATGTCTTACCTGGGTCACTGCTAGCAGGTGAGTGACCGAGACAAGGGCGAGCGCGGGTCACGCGGGGTCTATGACGCTGCCTGCCTGGCGGCAGGTAGGGGAGGCTTGGGTACCCGGGCGAAACAAAAATCTCGCGCGAATTTTGAAAATTGTGGAAATTATGAACCTTGCAATTGCAGGACGTTGAAGTACGTCCCGGGATTAGCTGTGACAAAATGTGAGGACGTGGAAGTACGTCCCCAGGACGCCGCGGGTTAAAGCAGCAAGGGTTACCATATTTACCCACAATGAATAACTTCACATTGTGAGTGCCTGCTGCATTAGCGCAGAACAGCATGGTTACACGGTCCTTGTTTTTCTTAAACCCTTGCGCATTTTTTTCCTTTGAACACGCTAAAGTTGTTTGGGGTAAGCATCTCCACAGCAAGTCTGACTCATCCGCATTATAAATTTGGTTTGCAGTTAATTTATGTTCAGCCACAAGCCTGTTGAATTCTTCACAGAATTCTTCTGCTGATTTACTGTTTGCTGATTTGCTGGTTCTCCCGAGATGT
>NW_027642988.1:0-29040 GCF_032717465.1 Coenobita brevimanus | reverse complement strand
GGTGCTCTTGTGCATTCCAGCCTGACCGTCTTGAAAATACCTCAATGGCTACTTTCCCAACAGGTGGATAGGATGTGGCGGTCCCATTTCCTTGCCAGCACAGTCTCCTGACCTAAATCCCATAGATTTCTATCAATGGGATCATCTAAAATCAATAGTTTATGAAACGCTTATGTTAACACCTAGGATCAATTACTCCCAAAGAGACAGTGCTGCATGCGAACAAGTACGGAGAACGCATGCCAGTATTTGAACGTGTGTGGCAGTCTGTGCTTCACCACTATCGTTTATGTATTGAAGGTGGAGGGAGACATGTGGAACACCTTTTGTGATGTTCTTACATGTGTCTGTTTGTAATGTACAAACATGTGTCTGTTTAGGATAGTTACCTGTCCCTGATTTCACACATGTTAACTACTTGCAACCAAATCATCTCTCAGTGACAGACACTGACATTGCCAGAGTTATTGTTCATTATTTTTCATGCACAAGTGGCCCATTTTATACTGATACTGTATTGTATGTTATGCTGCTGTCGAAGCTGAGAAATAATTTGGAAAAGGCAACGAATCTGCATCGTTTGAAATTGGATGATAGGTGTATGCTGTGTACTATGCTACGATTTATTACAATAACTGTAGTGGCCATGTAATTAGTGTGTTGCAGTATTAATTAAATTGTTCAAGAGCACAATATTTCATTTGTTGTACACCACAGCAAACATGTACGGTGTTATAATCATTCGGCCATAACTACTGGACAGTATGTGGATATACCAAGTGGATGGGGGAGGGAGGGGAAGGGGGGGGGAGGTGAGGCATCAGTGTTCGGATTGGTACATTTGCTCAGGCTTGGATGAGGGTGCTCAGCGTTCATTTGCATGTCCTGTAACTTTCATCATTGGTTCATATTTTTGTGCTTCCTTATAGAATAAGGTGGATTTGTTTTTCAATGGGGCATCCATTCCCAGAGTTTAATGGTGGCGTTCAGTAACACCCTGTATATCATCATCATCAGCCATTATATATATATATATATATATATATATATATACAGTGCTCGTCAGAAATATTCAAGCGTTGTCCGCCAGGAAAGTGGCACAATACTTATTTAAAAGAATCACTTATTTTTAGGGGTAAGGGTTGAGCCACAAGTTTGAGCTCCGAGCATGACGTCACGGTAGCCTGGGGCCTTCTGACAGCGCTGGTTGGTTCCCGCCTCAGTCGCCTGGGCTGCCTGAGAGAGAGGAACTCCGCCCAGTGTCCCTCTCTGAGTGCGCCATTTTTTGCCGAGTGTCCCGCAGTGTTTTGGCCTTCAAACTTTTGTTTATGGCACCTACCCGTAGAACTATCGAGTGAAATCATATCCCAGATCATTGCTCTAAAGGAGGCAGGCCACCAGACCAAGGAAATTAGTGAATTGGTTGGTGTGGCACGATCGGCAGTCGGTCGTTTGGTGTGCCGCGGTTTCGGGAGGAAAACAGTGGTGAAGTTCCCACAAAGCTTGAGGTCTGGTGAGCCCTAGGAAAACTTCCCCAAGGTCTGTTAATGTTTTAAAACGTGCAGTGGAGTTTAATCTAGATGTGAGTGCAGAGAAAAGTGGGGAGAGCAACCCAGAAGTGTTTGGTGAGGTGTCAGTGAGAGACAGTGTCTCGTGGGGTGCATGAGCTTGGATTACTAGAGTCTGAGGCCTGTGAAAAAGCCTCTTCTCTCTAGCAGCCAGAGAATTCGTAGGCTTGCCTTTGCTAATAAATATCTAAGTTGGGGTGAGGAGCAATGGTTGTCAGTGTTGTGGTCTGATGAGGCAACGTTTAGTGTTACCTGTAACAGAGGAGCATGCAAAGGTAGTGACCCACTTGACCCACGGTATGTAGAAAGCACAGTTAAACATCCTGATTCACTCATAGTATGGGGTTGTTTTTCAGGGAAGGGTTTGAGGGAAGCTTGTTGTACTTCCCAAGAACCTCAGAGTGAATCAGGATGTTTACCTGGAGCTTTCTGTGTGATCATTTGCCAGGCTCCTTCGAGCTAGCAGGTGCACGAGTGTTTCAGCAGTGGTGCACCTGCTCCACAAGGCCAAATCGATTCACCAATTGGCTTCGTGACTGCGAGGTATCATTCATGACAGACTGTCCAGGAAATAGCCCAGACCTCAACCCGATTGAAAACCTCTGGTACCTCGTAAAGAAGAGTCTCCAAGGGAAGGACGTGAGCTCTCTACCCAAGCTGGAAGCCGTATTCGTGACTCCTGGGACAAAATGCGGCTCCAGCACCTCAGGAGCCTCGCCCTTTCTCACTTCCAAGAACGTCTAAGGTCCATTGAAGAAACGTAAAGGCTACCTCTACGAAACACTAAAGGTAAATAAAATGCATTATTTATATGTTTTTTCAATGTTGAAAGGTTTGTTTCTCAGGGGAGGGACATAGAGCGCTCCATACTACAGACGAGCACTGTATATATTTATAGATATATATATATATATATATATATATATATATATATATCATCATCATCAGCCATTGTATGTCCACTGCTGAACAAAGGCCTTCTCCAACCTTCTCCACGAATTGCTTGACTGAGCCAATCTTTGCCACGTTTCACTTGCAAATTTCTCTATCTCATCCCTCCACCTCCTGTCTGGCCCTTTTCTGTTGCTCTTACAATCTCTTGGTGTCCAGTCAGTCAACCTTTTGCTCCATCAATTATCCCTGGTTCAGTAACACATGGCCTGCCCACCTCTATTTCTGTTCTTTTATAACTTCTGTAATATCTTTGACTTTAGTCTGCTCTCTCACCCACATTGATCTTTTCCTGTCTCTTAAAGATATTCCCAATATGGACCTTTCCATTGCACTCTGAGAGCGAATTAGTTTATTTTTCATCGATTTTGTCAGCTTCCAAGTCTCACGACCATACTTCACTAGCTGGAATTATACATTCGTTATATACTTTTAGTTTCATTCAAACTGGCAAGCTACTTTTCATAATGTCCTTATGTTTGCAGAAAGCTTTCCAGCCAATTGTAATACGTCTTTTTATTTTACTATCATTATCTTTTGTTAACTTTAGTATTTGTCCTTGATAATTGTATTCCTTGACTTCTTCAAGAAATTTCTTCACTTATTCTGATGATGCTCTTTGGTGTTTGAGGATTAAACATTAGTTTTACTCCAGTTCATCTTTAGCCCTACTTAGAGACTTTCTCTGTTCAGGTCATTTAACATTTCTTGCATTGTCTCTGCTGTTTCTGAGATTAGAGGACAGTGTCATCTGCCAAATCTTAAATGGTTTAGCTTTTCTTCATCTATGTTCACTCCTTTGTTTTCCCAGTCTAGCTTTCTGAAAATACTTTTCTTGAGGAATGCTGTAAATAACTTTGGTGAATTATGTATCTCCCTGACGCACACCCTTCTCAGTCTTAATTTTCTCTGAGTCCTTATGTAATTTAACTGTAGCAGTTCCCTCTTAATATATGTTCCGAGCAGTTTTACAATGTTCTCATTCACTCCTTGTTCTCACAATGAATTTATAATTGTTATGTGCTCACACGCAGTTGACAGCACTTTTCGTAATCAACAAAACTAAAGGACCAGTGGTTGCATGATATTCTGTAGTTTTCCCAATTAGCTGATTCATTGGGTGTAGATTATCAGTGCAGTTGAGTACCTGCTTATGAATCTTGCCTGTTCACGAGGTTGGTTTTCCTCCAGATTTGTAGTTATTCTGTTTGTAAGGACTTTAGTGAAGAGTTTGCCTTAACTGACTGATATGCAAGGTAATGGGTCGATAGTTACCTGAGGTCTTTTCAGTCCCACCTTTTTTGTAAAAGTAAAATAACTATTGCATTACACCATGTTTTGGGATTTTTTCTTCATTTTTATACATTGAGTAAATAAGTGAGCAATCCTAGTTTAGTAATTCTACTCCTGCATCCAACAGTAAATTTGTACTACTATTCCATCTTCTTTTGTAGCTTTCCCTCTTTACTTCATCTGGTGTTACCCTAGCTGTTGGTGCTACTGTCTTTGATGCATACAGTTAAGATTATAAAATTCTTCAACTCTCTTCAACATCTAATCTCTGCATTTTAATGGTTTTCACCGTTTTTGTCTTTTAAGCCCTTTAACCATCGAAGCTTGTTTTGCTTTTCTTACTTTGCGGCTCCCCGTAGTTTTTGTATTCGCCTCCGACAGACTCTAAAAATATTTGCCAAAAATCAGTTTATTAGTCCTAGAATATTAAAATCACATATGCTTATGGCACATACCTTCAGACTTTCTCCTGGGGTGTTTGTTGAGCCTTACGTCGAGTACCGTGGGACTTTTGGAGACCTCTGAAGTTGGGTAACAGTCTCCCACTTTACACTTCCCGACAACCCGTAATATGATTACCACAGCCTGATATTATCACTAGAAACACTATTCTATGATTCCTTCAAATAGTTTGGAATCCATACTCCAAAAAAAAAAACTGTGAAAGCAATGAAAATTACGAGGGGCATATGAGCCTTCCCACTTGCACTAATTCGCCGCTGGTGTTCTGTGATTTATTATTCATAAAAACTTACAGTTTATATTTCTATTACTATATAACACTTATATATATCTACCAGTCTTTATCCATAAGATTTCCTTCAGTAATAGTAGTTGATGTGTCACTGTAACTTGGGCATTCAATTTCTTTTTTCAGTAAAATACGTAGCATTCACTTTCTCATCCTGTAACTACTAGCATTGAGAGTGAATGTCACTTTCTACCTGCTCACTCTCATAACTCATAGTATTCATACATGCTAGAGTGAAACTTTCACTTTCATTACTCCCCAGTATATATACTAGCGTATTTTTATAATACTACTCATTTACATTTCTCATTTACGTTCTCCTATTTTATTTACGATTAATACTTTTCATTTCTATTTTATTTACACTGTGTTATGCACTGTCACTTGAAGTAACTTATAAAACTATTTTCCACTGTTCACTTATATTTACATTCATTGCTTTCACTTGCTGTTTACACATTATTTACAATTCCACTTGCACTGTATTTTACTCCAATAGAAAGATCGTTAGTCACTCTTTATCAATTGTCAACCCTTATACCTCTTTCCACACGAGAGAGTTTAGTAGGGGAGTAAAGGTCACAGGGACCCTTTGCATGGGGCTAAAAAGCGACAGGAAGTTAGCAAGGAAGGGAATCAGACCTACTTTCACCTTGAAGAGAACGACAGTGAACTGAAAGCGGTGGCCTCCTGCCGCTTGCAGCTAGGGTGAGTGCAATACTGCCAACTTCAGCCTTGTGAGACCAGCTAATATATAGCAATGAAATGATTGGCAGAAACCAAGACAATACATAATAAATTAGGTAGTTCCAGGTGAATGTAAATATCCCTTGTTAGAAGCTTCTCCCTTCCCTCCTTATATGTATATTTTATTATGAGAATAGAATATATGGCATATTTCAAGGGGAAATAAATAGCGAAAATTAGTGAACGAGTGCACGTGAGGTGTTGTCAGGTGATAATTAGCCAATTCCAGGTGTATGGCACTATCACTTTACCTTATTTCTTTTTTGTATATATTATTTGGTATAAGAATAGGACATAGGGCTTATTTCAATGGATGAAAATCATTGGAAAATTCCAGGAAGATTTACTTAGCGTAGAATACAGTGTGGTGGCCTGCAATAATTAGGTAGTTCCAGGTGAATGTAAAATATCACTTGAGGCTTCTCCTTTCCCTTTCTTATATATATTTTTATTTTACAAAAATAGAATTATACGGCATTATGTTCAAGGGGGAAATAAACAGTGAAAATTAGCAAACGAGTGCACTGATGAGGTGTTGACAGATGATAATTAACCAATTCTAGGTGTATGGCACTCTCACTTACCTTATTTCTTTCTTGTATATATTAATTTGGTATAAGAATAGGGCATAGGGCTTATTTCAATGGATGAAATCAGTTAAAAAATTCAGGAAGATTTACTTAGTATGTAGCAACGGCCAGGCAGGCGAGAGGGATAAGGTAATGGAGGGGAGGTAGGGAGGGGAGTCAAGAATGGGGAAGAAATGGCTAAATTGTCAACAATGGATGGGAGTACAGATGAGATTAGGAGTGCTGACTAGTGCTGGACATTGGCAGTACTGATAGATTATCACAAACCACCACTTGAAAGCCGGAGGCGAATTCAAAAATAACACCAGAATCACAAAAGTGACAGCCCTGCGGTGACATGGAGTCCTTTGCTCCCAAGCGTGCACGAAAGTAATGACGGCAGCCCCTCGCGGTTAAGGGGTTAGTAATGTAAATTTGTTTGCTTTCCAAGTGCCATTTTACTTTCAGACCTGTTTCAGACTTTTTCCTTTTTTTATGGTTTTCTTTTGATTTGATCTTATGTTTTCTCATTCTTTTTTCTTCTCTTTTCTTTTGTTGATAAAGCTTATTTAATTCTGCTCGATTTCTATTTCATCTTTCTTAGTTTTTACCTTTCATTTCCTTTATTTTTTTCATAAGCTCAAGTGTCTCTTCTGAATACTTCTTGACTTTGAATGTATTAAATTTTCCTAATACCTCTGCTGATTCTTTTAGCACTTTTCGAATTAGTCTACTGTCATTCAGCTCATCAATGTCACATTCAGCATTACTGAGAGCCTGAAATCTGTTTCCTTATTTCCAACTGAAAGGCTGCTTTGTTTTTCATTGACTTTTTTATTGGGCATATCTTTTTATCTTTAATCATCTTCTTTCTTTCAAATTGTTAGAAATTGAATCTTGCCATGCAACCCACCATTCTGTGGTTACTTCCGATATTTACTTTGTTAGCACTGTGACATTTGTGATCGTGTTCATTCTTATTTGCTATAATGAAGTCTTTGTGTTCTCACGTCTGGGAATCTCCAGGTCCACTTTCTCCCTGTTCTTTTGTGAAAGAATGTGTTCATTATTCTTATGTTAAACATTTCCACAAAGTATACCAGCATTTCTCCACTCTTTCATTCCCCTTCTCCACTCAGAATTTTCCCATACATGTACCTCTCCATTTTTGATTTTCAAACTTCTGCATTGAAGTCTCCCGTGAGTATAGTATAGGTGGTCATTTTCCTCTTCCATAATCTGGGAGATGTCATCATAGAATGTTTCAGTTTTTTCATCTGAGCTCTGAGAAGTTGAATTGCATATACTTGTATTATTACTTTCATGGTATATTTTTTGCACAGTCTGAGGTACAGCCACTGCTTTGGCTACTGTCAGATACACTGCTGAATTTAACAATGTTGTCTGCAAAGATTTCTGTTAATTAAGAAATCCTACACCATTAACTCTTTCATATATATATATATATATATATATATATATATATCATGCTTGGAGTTCGAAGTACATTTTTGCCTGTACTGCGTGTTCAAGTCACGGAATTACATTACGGTATCACGAATCCAAGTACAAGTACTTTGTTTTATAGCTGAACATCAGAGTCCAAGTACAAGTACATTTGTGCTGTACCTCGGAATCCAAGTACGAAGTACATTTTACTGATTTAACCTCAATTGCTTTCCCAGCAAAGTTTATTGTGTATATATATATATATATATATATATATATATACCAAGATGCTAACATATTAAAAGCAGCTTATCCAGGAGTTAAGTGGGCATGGCTGCTACACCATTTGCAGCCTCAGTGACTCACCAACCCAGGCCACCTGGCCTCTCCAAGAGACTTACCATTGTTTACCCTCCACCACTTTTATATATCATGGTTGTACCTCGAAGAGTACTTTCGTAAAATTGTCGAGTACTTTTGAATCTGAGTACAAGTTACAAAATTTACTATAAAATTTTAAACCCAAGTACAAAGTACACTGTACAAGTACATTATATTGTGTACTTAAGTATGAGTACGAAGTCCATGTACTCAGACCCCAAGCCTTATATATATACAGTAATCACTCTAATATCCGGATGCCCAATAACCGGAACATCCCCACTACCGGACATAATCGTCACTGGGATCCAATATTCCCAAAATGGTCCGAAAACCCCAAAAAAAATAAAAAATAAAAAAAAAGATTTTTTCCCGCCCGTATCATTTGAACTTGCTGCGCAGCGGGCAGAGCATTGTTGTGGCGGCGTCATTCCCCTCCGACGTCCGATAGAGCGCCGGCTGCATCACACTCCCCCACTTTCCGCCTGTCTATCGCACTTGCGAGTGCACGCTCGTCATTATGGCTGCCCACGTGATCGCTTTTGTGGTGGTGCCTTACCTGCTTGCCTGGGCCTCCTTCTGCTCTCGCGGGCCTCCTCTTAGTGTGTGTGATGATAGGCCCCGCCACCTGAGAAAAGGAAGAGAGTGGTGTTGACTCTGGACAAGAAGCGGGAGATATTGGAGAAAGTAGATGCGGGGGTTGAGTCTTCTTCCCCGCATTCTCCTTGAGTTTAACCTGGCCTTGGTCTACTTTGTTCGATATCAAAGAGATCCTGAGACAAACTTATGCAGTACACGGCTGACTTCTGCGTCCAGGAAGCAAACGCATAGCGTGGAAAGGAAGGTTATGTTTACCCCCAAGTTTGCAGAAATGTCGACCGATCCACGTTGATTTAGATATCGACAACAACGTGCAGCTGGTGTGATGAGTGCAGTTGGAGCGGAGCTGAAGGCTGCTGCTGAGAAGTTTGCCAGGCTTCCACGATGCCTAGACTTCAAGGCATCCGAGGGTTGGCTCTTCGCGTTCAAGTTGCGGCATGGCCTTACCAGCCGTAAAGCACATGGCGAAGCATTGGACTCTAACGAGGATGGAGTTGTGACGAGAGTTTCGGCACAAGGTGAAGGGCTTGATCGACAGGAGGGCCTAACTCTGCGGTCAGAGTCTACAATGCTGATGAAACTGGCAGCCTATTCTATCGCTCGCTGCCAACGAACCACTCTAGCCGAGGAGACCGGAGAAGCGTGGCCGGCCATTAATACCTGGGCGCAAGCTCTCCAAGGAAGCGGATATCTGCTTTGTGTTGTGCCAGTGCTAGCAGCATGCACCGGCTTAAGCCACGTTGTTGTTGGCTGCGCAGAGCAGCCTCGGTGCCTTCGTGGGGTGATGGATGTCCCTTCCTGTCGTCTGGTACCATTCTTTGAAGGCACTGGTTCACAGACTGCTTGATCTTCAAAGACTGGTATCACCATCACTTCGATCAAGAGGAGGTCATCCATTACCAGATGAAGACACTGGGAATCCCGCGGCGACCAGGTAAAGGCTCTCCTTCTCCTCAACAATGCACCTGCCCACCCATGCGAACCAGAAAGACTTGGTTGCTGAAAATGGCGTATTAGGTGCATGTTTACTGCCCACCTAATACGACTGCTATCCCCTTCCAACCAATGGACCAAAAAAGGGAGTGATCATGCGCAACAAAGCGCCTATACCGATCCGGAAAGTTCCTGGATGAGGTGATGGTTGTTCTCGAGGGACGAGAGACGAGCGCAGGGAGAGGCGAGGACACACAGAGGCAAGCGGACTTTGGAAAACCTTCGCAACGCTACAACATCAAGTCTGCGGCTGTACAACTGGGCCTAGTGCATGGAAGGAAGTCCCTGTGAAGACTCTGGAAAATAGGTTGAGAATTCTCATCTAGCTAGCCTCAGAACGAGGATGTGGAGTACGATTTTCTAGGATTTGATGTGGATGACTTCCATGCACGGCTCGTCACATGCAAGGCGATGATGTAGATGTGGACGATGTTACGTGAGTGGTTGGATGACGACGAGGAGTGATCACTGGGTATCCAAACGTTGTCTGATATCGAGATCGCATCTTTGGTTGCAGAGGTGTCAGTACCGAACTTGAGAAGATTCCGGCGATGATGCGGACTCCCTCTCAGCCAGGACACTACTCCAGCCATCCCCAAGCTGAAGCGCACTCTCGGGAAGACGTCTAGGATTCGTCCCCTAGACTACCTGGAACACCGGACTCGACAGGGAGATGGGAGCCCTTGGGACTCGTGGAGGAAGTGTGTGCTTTCAGGCAGTGCATCATCAATCGTCAGGGCCATCGTCGGTCATTGCGTCAGTCAACCATTGGCAGTTTTTTCAGGCCCATGACCCCACGCTGTGTCCAGCCCCTGGCTCCACTCCGTTACCTCCCCACAAGACAGGCCCTCATGCTCCAAGCCACAGCCCAGCACATCGGCCATGGTGGAGTCACCATTCGAAAGCGTGAGTTTGCGGCATGTCTTCAGTGAGATCGTCTCTCTCTGCAGGTGGGTGCGCCATCACCATGTTAACCCAGCGATGCACCCCTAGGTCATGCCTGCCAGTGATACTCTCGGACTCTGATTCAGTGAGTAAACAGCAAGAACTTCTCCACTAGACCACACGGGAATTTAGAGTGTTGTGCAGTGAAAAAAGCAGTGTGTTGTGTTAAGGATTTAAAGTTGTGAGAAAAAAGACTCAATAGAAAAAAATTTAACGTAAATAGACTTGTTTGTTTTGGCTTTGGAAAATTATATGAATGGGAAAAGTTAAAGTGCAACACTTAGTAAGTTACAATGGAGCATTAGTTAGACAAGAATGCACACTTTGAAGAGAATGGACTTCTGAGTGTGATTGACTAAGTTCAGTGCAAGACTTCATGAACAGTGTACTGCAAGTGCTTCAGGAAATCCTTCTTACTGTCAGAGTCCGAGAGGAGGCGGTTATTCATCGAGGTGGCCAGGGACTTGCTGTAAGTAGGCAGAATGTTTCATACTGTACTTTTTTCCATACTATACTTACCTCATTTCACTCTTTAATGTCCTTTATTGGTGTGAATAGGGTGTTAGGAGCTATGCATGTGCAGTAGGAATGTGTTTTTCTGAGTTAGGCTAGGTTAGAGTCCATAAGTACCAGAATGTTTATTAATGTATGAACATACTTCTAAACCCTCATTTTATGTTTCTTTTGCATTTATTTCTGTCATTTATGTGCCTTATTGGTGTGATTTGGGTCTTAAATAGGTGCTATGCATGTCCAGAGGGAGTTGTATAGGTGTTTCTCTGAGTTAGGGTCCATAAGTACAAGTCCATAAGCTGGGGCCCAATATCCGGACAGAACCAATATCCGGACCTACCTTTGGCTCTATTACGTCGGATATTGGAGTGATTACTGTATATATATATATATATATATATATATATATATATACAGTGGGCTCGCGCTGTGTGTGAGAGATTGGGCGGTCTGCGACCTCACGCATTGTGATTTTGCACACTGAGAATACATATTCTTTTAGGAAAAATTACTTATGGGCAGTACCCCCCTCGTACCTGGACCTTTTTTGGCCTTTAGAGACATAATAAAGGTCAAATTTTTCAGACATTGTACTAAGAGATATAGCTGCAATAACAAAAATATGGCAGCCACCTTAACCCTTTAACCGCGGGGTGTCACTTTCATGACGCTCAGGAGCTGTGGATCATACTGCGGGGCGTCACTTTTGCGATTCTGTGTTATTTTGAATTCTCCCGGGCTTTCAAGTGGTGGCTTGTATCATCTATCAGTACTGCCAGTGTCGAACAATAATCAGCACTGCTAATGTCATCTGTACTCCCATCCATTGTTGACAATTTAGCTATTTATCCCCGTTCTTGACTCCCCTCCTACCTCCCCTCCATTACCCTCTCCTCTCGCCTGCCCGGCCATGCTTTGCTAAGCAAATCTTCCCAGGAATTTTCCACTGATTTAATCCATTGAAATAAGCCTTATGCCCTATTCTTATACAAAATAATATATACCAAAACAAAATGAGGTAACTGATAGTGCCATACACCTGGAGTTAGCTAATTATCACCTGGCAACACCCCACGTGCACTTGTTTGCTAATTTTTCCTGGTAATTTCCCCTTGAAATATGCCGTATAATCTATTCTCGTAATAAAAATATACAGTACAATCCCAGTTAACCGGGTGGCTTGGGGAATTTACCTTCCCGGTTACAGGTTTTTCCCGTATTACTGATATTCAAATCAAATCTATACAAAGGCTGTCACAGCAGTAAATACAGTTCAGGTACTCACCAGTCACATCAGGGGCTACACTAAGAGATTCTGCCAGAAAAATTGCCTTGTAAACACACAGCATGGTCATAACGCACGTGCATGCAATGTCTAACAGTACTGCAAATTGCACTAGTCCATTGTTAACTACTGAATTATTCATTATATGTACTGTACTCATAAAAATGGAAAAATAAAATAAAGAAATAAAAGCCTGAACATTTATTGGTGAACTGATGATGTGTTAAGACTGCATTGTAGAATTATCATGACACCTGTACCCCCACGTGAGTTTTGTTTACGTTTCTCACCCTGACTGTACTTCTTCCCACCTGACCGCCATCATTCCACCCCTCACCCGCCACTCAGCAGTTTTGCAGAAAATAGAATATATGATGTACGTATGAAATGCAGGCATATTATTTTTTCTTCCAACAAAGTAAACCTTCATTCCTATCAACATTTTTTTTAAATCTCTGCCAGCGAATATGCGTTTGAAGATGAATTTATGTAAAAACGCACTGGCGTACCACAAATGCCTTGTTTGGTGTTCAATACATACTGTAGAAAACAGCAGTACAGTAGACTAACCTTGAATGTGTATTAAGTCGCAGATGTTGCTATTGGGGTGTAGCAGATGTTGCTACCGAGGAACAGCAGAACTTGCTACTGTGGGTTCACCATACGTGCTAGATGATGACACCATTTCAGAAGCTCATTTGTCTCTCATCTTGGCAAACATCTTACGTATATCTGCTTGCTTTATTGCCTTCCGCCTCTTTGTCAAGATCTTACAGTTCAAGATGTGCAAATGCATTACATCCTGTGCAGAGATGTACGACTGCTGCTCTGCAAATTTGATTGCGTTCTCATATGCTGCAATACCATCATGCCAAAACACCCTCTCCTCCATTGTCTCTTCGTCACTTTCTTCTTCCTGTGGTGCCACGTAGGATTTCCCACGGTTCACTACTGCATGAATGATAGCATCCATGTTCATCGTGTGTGTTACGGGTGTATCCTCATCAGTTTCTAACCACTTGCAGTTTTTCTTCTTCCACATCAATTTTGCCACAAGACTTGTCAAGATCAGTAATTTCTTTGCAAGTTTCTATGGCAGTCTTGGTCGTAGTTTTGAACCCATCAAAATTATTCTCTTCATCTGAATCTGTTGTTTGAAACATAGCGAGGGTCCAGAGCTTACGCCAACATTTACACAGAGTTGAGTCTTTCACCTGACTCCATGCAACTGAGATGGTATAGATGGCATCTTTTAGACTGAACTGCTTTGGAAAGTCAGTAACAGAGCAATCACTGTTCACCATCTTGCGCATAAAGTCACGCCTGTGAATCATTTTCACATCCTGAATGACGCCTTGATCCATAGGCTGTACAAGGCTGGTTACACTGGGAGGGAGATAGACTGCGAAAATATTGCCACTTCTCAGTTGATCAGCTGGTGGATGAGCGGGACAGTTGTCTAGAAGAAGAAAGGCAGTGCTTTCCTCTGGCATCCCTAGCTTTTTAAAGTGTTTTTTTACACTAGGGACAAAAATGTGATGAAACCACCACTGAAAAGTTCTGCATTCATCCATGCTTTGCTCTGAGCCTTGTATTCGACAGGCAGATTTGTGATGCCTTTAACCCGCCCCGTCCCGACCACTTTTCGAGCCACTGGTACCCCCAATCCCGACCATTTTTCTACCTTTTTTTTTTTGCTTAAACTTTCGCTTTTGGTCAGTAACAATTGTCGGTGGCAAAGAAATTGGTCCCCGGGGTCCCTAATTAGCTTAACAAGGTTTGCCGTGGTCCCACCTGGCCCCGTGTTCTCCCTAGGCGGTCTGAGCCTCAAACGTTTTCTATGGTATTATAAGTCTGGGAAACCAATGAAAGTAAGTAGAAATGAATTTATTACAAACATAAAAACATGTGATAAAAGAGTATATTGGATTTTATACAAAATAGAGCAGAAATAAGCATTGTACCATCGTGCGAAACTTGAGCAAAATCGGCCAACTTGGTCACGATGAATCGCTAACATTCTAAAATCATGATACATATAATTTTTTTTACTTACATAATACTTCTACAATAACATTATACCATTTTACATTTTATTGAACTGTTTTTACGTATTCACAGGCCTTTTGATAACATTTAGCGTAATGTTAGCGCTTATTTACGTAGTGAGTGAACTCGCTGTGACTGTTGTTTCAACTCGTATTGTGCTTTTTCTACTTACATAATACTTTTCTAATATTATTATACACTTTTCAACTTTATAGAACTGTTTTGAGATTATTTCAGGCCTTACGTAAATATATAGCGTAATAATAGCGCATAATAACACACACGGTGAAGTCGCTATGACAACTATTTCAACTTACAACCTATTTTTGTACTTATATAATAATTCTCCACTGACATTGCACATGTAAACACTTGATATAATTGATATCACATCATTTCTGAACTTACGATGGAACTGAGCGTCATATTTGCGCGTATTTACACAGGGAGTGTTATCGCGATATCATTTGTTTCATCTTACACTAGTAATCAACTTATAAAATACCTTACTACTAACATTACAACATCTTCCACTGTATATAATTCCTATCACATACTTTCATTCATTCATTCATTGCCAGACGCCATGTATCCCAGACGGCAGGTGGCCAATGGCTTAGAGTTAATTGTTTTACAGGGAGGGGCACTAATCCTCCACCAACCCCACTTGACACGTAGGGATGCCAACAGCATCTGGTGTTCCCAGGCGGTCACCCATCCAAGTACTAACCAGACCCAACGTTGCTTACTGACCAGAATGTGGGTTGTACTCGTGACATCAATTATGACAACTTACAGTAATGTTCAACTTATACGTTTTATTCATGCTAACATTACACCCGTTTCCACTTTATTTCCTTGCTGTCACATATTTACTGACCAGATTTACACAGTGGGTGTAGTTTTGATAACAGTTCTTTCCACTTACACTAATTCTCATCTTTATACATTACTTTTCTGAAAAAATAACACCGTTTCAACTTTATATTTGACTTAGCACCTACTGACTGGCCTTACCATTATCATGAGCGTCATTTCGCCTTCCCACACAGTTTCAGTAGTGTAGGAAATTATGATACTCCTTGAAACAAGGCTGAAGGCACAACGCAACATTGCACTCGACACACTCGTATCTTGTGTCTTTTCTCTGAGTGGATGGTCTGACTGTCGAGTGCCTACATACATGGCAGCGACACTGGGGTTTACTGACGGTTTGGTTCGGAAGGGATTGCGCTGGGATAGTAGCGTCCTGCAAGACGTAGGGGAGTCTGAGCAGCCCGGGGGGTGCGGGTGCGGTGTGTGGGTCTGTCCTGGGCATGCTTGGCGATTATTTCACGTGCCAGCTCCCTCACAAACCCCTCAAAGGTCTCGGATACTCCGGTGGTCATTGCGTGCAGGTAGTGGGCGTTCAGGACCGTGATGTCGAGCAAGTGGAAAAAGAGTTTCTTGTACCACTTCATCGTGGTCCTGGCACAGTCAACACTTGAAATCATCGAGTCCTGACTGATCAACTTGCCTCATGTTCAGATTATAGGCAAGTACAGACTCTGGTTTCCATACGTTGCGCCTCCTCTCGCTATGGTGATCCACGGAGTCTGTGCGGTGCATCAGGGGGCTGTGAACAGTTGATAGGAGGCAAACTTCCCTGTTGTGGTTCCACAGGGTTGCAAGGATGTTATTGGCCTGGAAGAAAACCACCTCGTTCTTGTCAAGTTTCCTCCCTATCTTGACCATATGGCGACAGTTTCTCTTGACTGTACCACAGACTCCGGTGTCGTGTTGGTGGAGGAACCTAGCGAGAAGAGGGCTAGTGTACCAGTTGTCCAGGTACAACACATGACCACGATGAAGGTACTCTTCTATCATTGTCTTCACCACGGCCCCAGAGAGTCCTATACTCCGATCTTCTATTATATCTGTCTGTGCGACCGTGTACAAGACTATGTCTTGCACATAACCAGTCTTACAGTCACACACAACAAAGATCTTGAACCCGAAACGGTGTCTCTTGCCAGGTATGTACTGCCTAAAGGAAATATTGCCTCTCCACAACACAAGACTCTCGTCTATGACGAGGTCTCTGTAGGGATAAAATGAGGAGCTGAACATTTCCCGTAAATGATCAAATACCAGCCTAATTCTCCTCATTTTATCTGTGTTATTTGCATTGGCTGGATCATCTGCATCAAAAAAGTGGAGGCGGCCGAGAATATACTGAAATCGGTTACGACCCATCACCTTTCCAAAGAAAGGTGTGAGGATGATTGGGTCAGTTGTCCAGTAGGCAGGAATTTGGTTTTTCCTTACCACACCCATCAAGATAACTAGGGCCAAAAATAGGAACATCTCTGAAATAGTCACGGAATGCCTGCTCGTGGTTCCCAAACGTTCACTTTCACGGCGCTGTGATTGTGAAAAAATATTAGTTTGTTCAACTATGCGCCCAACAAACGCCTCACCAAAAAACAAGTTGAAAAAATCCAACCGTGACGAACCTGCATTTACACCTGGAGCCGTGCAACCTGACCGCCATCCCTCAGTGAAAGGGTGAATGATGGGAGTAAAATTACTCCCATCTTCCCAGTTCCACATGACACCACCGTCTCCAGCCACGTCACCATCGTCCCCTTCGTCAGGGTGGGGAGGTGAGGGTGGTGGGGGAGGTTGGGGAGGTGGAGAGCGGTGCCTCTCATCACTCGCACTTCTCTTCCCTCTCCCTTTTCCTTTACCCTTTCCCTTCCCTTTCTTTCCTTTCCCCACATCCTGGGGCTGTGGGGAGGAAGTTTGGGAATATTCAGGGGTGAAAGAAGTGCTGGGGAAGTGACTCAACCTCCTCTCCCCTAGGCCTACGAGCACCGTGTGCTCGTGCTGCCTCCCTCACACCACTTGCCCCTTCACCCCGCACTACCCCCACACCACTCTCACTTTCACCCCGCGCTGCCGCCACAACACTTTCCCTTTCTCCCAGCAATCCCACCACACCACTTGCCACTTCCCCAGACGAAGTACTTTCACCATACCTTATGTGTCGTCTCGCCCCACCTTCTGATCCTCGTGGTGATATTTTCTCTTTTCCCAACCATGCGGCGATATCACGTCCTAGGCCTCCGTCATCCTCATCGTTCTCATCCTCGTCCTTATCAGATTCGGGATGGAGAGATAGCTGTGCACGTGGTTGGGGAGCAGGCTGGCCTTCCCTTGCCTTACGGTATGTCACATACCGCGTTTTTCGGGGCGAAGGGACCTCCTCATCACTGCTACTTATTTCTTCCTCTGGCTGGACGTAATCGCGATCCACCACATCATCATCGAGTGGAGAATCACTGTCTCCAGTGAAGGCTTCCAGGACGGATGCGATTTCCTCGTCTGAGAGACCTTTCCGCGCCATGTCTTACCTGGGTCACTGCTAGCAGGTGAGTGACCGAGACAAGGGCGAGCGCGGGTCACGCGGGGTCTATGACGCTGCCTGCCTGGCGGCAGGTAGGGGAGGCTTGGGTACCCGGGCGAAACAAAAATCTCGCGCGAATTTTGAAAATTGTGGAAATTATGAACCTTGCAATTGCAGGACGTTGAAGTACGTCCCCGGGATTAGCTGTGACAAAATGTGAGGACGTGGAAGTACGTCCCCAGGACGCCGCGGGTTAAAGCAGCAAGGGTTACCATATTTACCCACAATGAATAACTTCACATTGTGAGTGCCTGCTGCATTAGCGCAGAACAGCATGGTTACACGGTCCTTGTTTTTCTTAAACCCTTGCGCATTTTTTTCCTTTGAACACGCTAAAGTTGTTTGGGGTAAGCATCTCCACAGCAAGTCTGACTCATCCGCATTATAAATTTGGTTTGCAGTTAATTTATGTTCAGCCACAAGCCTGTTGAATTCTTCACAGAATTCTTCTGCTGATTTACTGTTTGCTGATTTGCTGGTTCTCCCGAGATGTCTAGTTTACGAATTCCATGCCTGTCTTTGAAATGATTTAACCATCCAATACTGAAATCACACTCGACTTCTACATTCATTTTACTGTGAAACTCTCTCGCTTTTTCTTGTATAAGAGGACCAGAAATAGGTGCTCCCTTAGATCATTCTAAACAAAACCACTCATACACTGCTAGGTCTAGATCCTCCATTTTCGGCCGATGAAGAGTATGCCTTTTTTCAATGGACTTACTTGTCTCGCTTTTCATGAAAAATTCCTTGAGCTTGGATGCCTGGGCCTTGATATAAATCGTTGATTTCCTACATTATATTCAGCCATCAGTGTTTTATAATGTTAAGCCTTTTTCAAATCTATTGCATATGTCCAGCTTCTGTTTCAAGGTAAGTACGATATGCTTACGTTTAGTTTGCACTTTAAGCATTTTGGAGTGTAGAAATTACCGTCTATCAGAGCAACACAATAGCACGAGAGCTTGTTTACTGTCTGGTGACAAAAAGCAGACTGGTGATTTTTGGAGGGTGTGGAGGATGTCTGGATTCAAGTAGGGGAAAGAGGGGGAGAGGAGGGCTGGTTAAGAGGATTTGCTAGGGATTTACATTAGCCGGAAATGCCTTCACCTCGCTTTGTCCGACTTCACCCAGCCTCGCATGACACGATCATATGGCAGTTTGGCGGTCCATTCAAATTGGCGCACAGTTATAACTTACTGACATTTTTACCAGCCCTTGAATTTTCCCGTTTTCCTGAGTGTTCCATTTGTCTGGATACCGGATAGCTGGGATTGTACTGTATATAAGAAAGGAAGGGAGAAGCCTAAGTGATATTTACATTCACCTGGAACTACCTAATTTCCTGCCAATCATTTCACAGCATATAAATTAGCAGCTGTCACCTTGCTGACGTCAACCCTTGGGGGCCCCATAGCCGCCTTATCATTTAGTTCAGTGTTGTTTCTTGAGATGAAAGCACGTAGCACTCACACCCCTCCATTTCCACCGCTTCTAGAGGGCCCTGTGACCTCTACCCCTACTAAACCTCGTGTGGGAAGGGGTAAAGGACTAAATGACTCTGCTGTGGGGCGTGAACTGGCTAATTTATCCACGATAATGATGGACAGTGACTACAATCTTTCTGATGAATCATGTGATGAGCCAGTGGAGGAAATGGTGATAAACTATGAGTGCTTCAGTGTCCCAAGTTCATCCTGGCTCCAAGGGAAAGGAGCCCTTATTTACTGGAAGTGACAGTGTATAACATAGTGTAAATAAAATAGAAATGTAAATAATTACTAATATAAGAATATGAGTACAAATACTTGGAGTAATGACAGTCAGAGCTTTGCTCTCTACGCTAGTTTAGTGAACGAGAATGAAAATAAACTATTACTGAAGGAAACTAATGAAAAAAATACTGTATATACTGTATATATATATCTATATATATTGTTACGCTGTCCGCCTGTCCTTTCCCACGGGTGCAGCCGTTACAGCTGGGCTAGGGATTATGCAGTATCCGTGTCATTCGCGGAGTTTAAATTAGCGAGTGTTACAAGTTCTTTTGTTTCTTTCGTTTCTGCCACTGAGGGCAATTTTATTTTATACCATGCTGAGTATGCATTTGATTATTTTGATTGTCTTATGTGAGCTACCAGTATATTTAATGATGTTTTGCTTGCATTAGAAGTACCAGTTCATTGTAGAGAGAGAGAGAGAGAGAGAGAGGGGCACGAATTTAAGTTCCTTGTTAATTAATCTGATTCATGCGTTCGCGCTTGACTGCACACGAGCCTTGATCAGGGCAGTGTCTTCCCAACCAGCTTCAGTATCGGGTGTTTGTACACTCTCTCTCTCTCCCCAGTCATTTTTATGCCGAGCTGGCGTTTTCATTTAAGTTTATTTTTATTCTTTTGTTGCTGACTGAGGGAAGTAGTTATTTTATTTGTTTTTGTGACCTTGTTGTCTTTGGAGGGCCAGTCTGGCTCACTGTAGTCCTCTCGCTGCCTTAATTAACGTTCCCCAACACACATACATACACACACACCCCTAACCCCTACACAGTTTAATCCCATCTACTTGCACAAGGCTAGTGAGAACTATCGTGAGCCGTCAACTGCGTTCCCCCTTGGACACGGGTTAAGTAGAAAGTCGTCACCACCGGAAATAAGTGGGAGGTGTTCCTGTAAACTGTCTCGGGCGGTATTATTTCCGGTAGTGACGATAGTAGGCTAGATTCATAGGTAGGCTGTTCCGTTTTACTGTCAAAGTACAGAGTGTTGCGTATTTAATATTCTTCCATTGCACAGTTTTTCTCTAGTTTGCGGAGTGTGAGTGCCGGGGTCTGCGTTATTTTTGCAACGCAGTGGAGGCCGATCATCTAAGGCTGCCTTGTTGTCTTTTTGTAATAGCCCCGGGCTGGCGCTACCGTAACAGTGGCGACCTCGCATCAGGATATCCTAACAGTGCCTTTTTCTTGCTAGGATATCGTTACCTTGGCGTTCTCTGTGCTTTGAGGTGAAGTTGATGTGTGTGTAGTTTCTCAGTCAGCATTAGTATTTCATTATTCAGTACTGCCATTGAATTGTCGCCATGGAGTCACGTGTGTCTGCACCAGATTGTGTACGTGCTGAGTCACCTGTGGATATGGAAAATATGGAACAACGAGAGGCACATAGCAAAGGTACTCCCCATGTGAGCCCTGAGTTTGACTATGGTGCTGAGCTGCCTTGTTTCGCCACCCCACTATTACCATCTATGATGCCGCCGAGCCAGTTTAGAGCAGTTCCCCCAGGTATGTCTAGTGCTTTCCCTGGAGCTGTTCATTCCACTCCCATATACCCTGGAGTCTTGTCACCGGACGCTCAGTTGCAGTTGGAGTTGAAAAAGATGGAGATGGAAATGCAGCGTGCAAGAGAGAAAGAAGAGAGGGAGATGGAAATGCAGCGTGCAAGAGAGAAAGATGAGATGGAGATGGAGATGCAGCTGGAGATGCAGCGTGAAAAATTGCGATTTGAGCTGGAGAAGACTCGCCTGGAGGTGACTGCTAAAAGGTCTACTTCAGATACCCAAACCTCAGGCCGTGCAGAGGATAGGGAGAGTTGGCTCTCAAGGAGTCTGAAATTAGTGCCAGCATTTGATGAGTTGAAGGTGACAGAATGGTTTGTCAGGTTTGAAAAGAAGGCTAGGGAGTTTGAGTGGCCCAGGCAGCGCTGGGTGGGCTTGGTATCTAATGTGCTGAAGGGAAAAGTTTTGGAAGTGTATAATAGGTTGAGCCCTGAGGATGTAGATGATTATGATGAATTTAAAGCAGCCATCCTGAAGGCATATGAACTTAGACCAGAGGCTTATCGGTTGTTGTTCCGTGGTGCTCGGAAAAGACCTGCTGACACCTATATGGCCTACGCCAGGTATCTGGAGCAGACGTTAGACGAGTGGTTGCTGAGTGAGAGCGCCACTTCGTATAACGATGTGCGTGAACTGCTTTTGATGGAACATTTTACCAACATGGCTGACAAAGAAATTGGTGTTAAAATTAGGGAGAAGAGATTTAAGACCTTGAAGGAAGCAGCGACGTGGGCTGATGACCGGGTGTTGGCCTTGCGGAGTATGGGGGTCAAGTATGCTAATTTTCAGTATTCCAGGGAGAGGACTGTGAGTGGCCCTGCCTGGGATAAATCTCCCGTGAATCAGTCCAAGGGAAGTACAGAGGAGAAAAAGAATTCAGGGAGAAAGAGCCCTGTATCCAGTTCGAAGCTACTTTGTTACTTTTGCAAACAGAGTGGGCACATCAAGCCTAACTGCCCTAAGTGGAAGGCCTCCCAAAATGCCAAACCAGTGGCACTAGTTGTAGGTTCGAGTAAGGTGAACGAGAGGAGTTGGGAGAGTGGTAACGGTGAGGGAGAAGTCTGTGGAAAGCTGGAGTGCAGCCGGCTGTGCTCGCTGCCAGCTCAGGCTGAAAAAGTTACCCAACATGCTATGCCACCTCCTGATGAACTGCCTCATAAATCGTCCCTAGACTGGTGTAAACCTTTTATGTGTCACGGCACAGTGAAAATTCATGGGATCAGTTATCCAGTTACTGTGGTTCGTGATACCGGTGCACAACAGTCTGTGTGCAGAAACGTGACTGGAGGGCCTGTAAACTCAGGGAAGTATGTGCTGTGTAGAGGCATGAACTCAGATGAATACTGTGATTATGTTCATGTGGAACTCGATTGCCCCATTGTTCAGGCTGCAGCTCAAGTAGCTGTTGCTGATGTAATGCCAGTAGAGGGGGTTGATTTTCTGCTGGGGAACGACCTGGCTGGGGAGAAAGTATTTCCATCTCTTCCCCCACCAGTTGTTGTGGCAGAGAAGTGTTTTGACGCCCCAGAAATTGGTATTGAAGTTGATGCAGAAGTGGAAGCCATGTTCCCGGTCTGTGCAATTACAAGATCTATGGCACAGGTTGCAGCCTGGGAGGAAGAACTGGCGAAGTCACAGGTTCTTGGGGTCGACTGTGATGAGGCAGGGCCACCAATGGAGGAACCTAGTGAGCAGGGTGTTGCTGTGGTGGGTGAGGAGGGTGGGAATGCGTGCATAGGCACTGCCCCACTTCCCACTCAGGACACTAGAGGTGGTGCTGAGTGTGTCTGTGTGGAGACTGAACCCAGCCCACCGACTGAATTAGAAGAATTTCAGGACGCTGGGGTCAACTGCAGGGATGCAGGACCACCATCAAACGCGCCTGAGGAACAGAGTGTCACTGTTGAGGGTAGAGGTGATGATGTCAGTGTGGAGTCTGACATTCCTCCCCCTGTCGAGTGTACTAGAGGTGGCGCTGAGATTAATCGCCCTTCGCAATCCAGTGTCCTGACCAGTCCCTTATCTCAGTCCTCAGTAGAGCTGGCGGGTGTTGGGCCAGCAGAATTGAGGGTGAAGCAACAGGAGGATGTAATATTAAAGCCCTTGTTTGCTCGAGTAGGGGAAGAAAGATGTATGGAGTGTGGTAAGGAGGAGTTCCTGATTAAAGACAATGTTTTACATCGCCGATGGACACCCACTGGCGCCACGGTGGATGGAGGAGTGGGTGAGTTAGTGCAGGTGGTGGTGCCTGTGCAGTATAGGGTGCCGTTAATACAGTTAGCACATGAGGGACCTTTAGCAGGTCACTTGGGAAACAGAAAGACAGTGCAGCGCTTAAGATATAACTTTTGGTGGCCAAGTATGCCGGGACAAGTTGCTGCGTACATCAAGAGCTGTCACACGTGTCAGATAGTGGGCAAGCCTAATCAAGTTCTTCCTGTGGCCCCTTTGACTCCCATTCCTGCGGTTGAACCTCCATTTACCCGGGTAATCATTGATATCGTGGGCCCTTTACCTCCTACTTCTGCTGGAAACAAGTATTTGTTAACCATAATGGATGTTACAACGCGATACCCAGAGGTTATACCAATCAGAAGCGTGCAGGCGAAGTCAGTAGTCAAGCAACTTATCCTGTTCTTTACTCATTTTGGCCTGCCCAATGAGTTGCAGTCAGACCGTGGAGTAAATTTTACATCTAATCTGTTTAAGCAGACAATGACAGAGTTGGGCATCAAACACATTTTGTCCAGTGCCTACCATCCGCAGTCACAAGGTGCCCTGGAGAGGCATCATCAGACCTTAAAGACAATGCTGCGCACCTTCTGCTATGATAGTGGAAAGGATTGGGACCTAGCGGTACCCTTTGTTATGTTTGCAGTGAGAGAGGTACCAACTGAGTCATTAGGGTTTTCACCCAATGAGTTAGTGTTTGGGCACAGAGTTCGTGGTCCCTTGGATGTGGTGCGAAAGGCCTGGAGTAACAACAAATCTGGCAACCAGGAATCCATGCTTGACTATGTCTGCCGCACTCGGGAGAGACTGCATTGCGTTTTAGAGCTTGCCCGTGACCATCTAATCGGGGCTCAAGCGAAAATGAAGGCTCATTACGATAAGAAGGTCAGAAGTCGTGAGTTTAAGCAAGGAGATGAAGTTTTGGCACTGCTGCCCATACAAGGAAAACCTCTGGCGGCTAGATTCAGTGGTCCTTATATTGTGAAGAAGAGAGTTGGGGAACTTGACTATCTAATTGTTACCCCGGATAGGCGGAAGAGTACTCAGTTGTGCCACATTAATATGTTGAAGCCATACTACCGCCCAGTTGATTCTCATTGTGGGATGACTGCTGATGTCTCTCACCTGGGATGTGAAGGACGGGGAAAGGAGGACGTGGCATCAAAGGAACGTGCTGTGGAGGGAGCTGTTGGTGCCGGTGATGTGAGTGGTGGACCAGGGTTACAGCCACAGTCCCTGGAAGGTGACTTTGGAGTGGACGTTGAGGGAACCAGGGATAAGAGCGCTCCTGTAGTTTTGGCGGTTGGTAGTGAGTTGGAGGAGCAGGAGGAAGTGCTTAGTCGTGGTGAGATGTTACCAGCTGACCTATGGGAGGGCAATGGTTATGCAGCTCTGGTGGAGAAATTGCGACACCTTGATCCAGTATAACGAGTAGAGCTGTGCAACAGATTATGGAAACATCCGAAAGTTTTTGGAGATTCACCGGGATTGACAACTTGGGCTACTCATGACATTGACGTTGGGGATAGTAAGCCTGTAAAATTAGCTCCCTACCGCATCAACCCTATCAGACAGAAAGCTCTCCTTCGATAATGAGATCAAGTATATGTTGGACCGTGGATTGATCAAGAGGAGTTTCAGTGAGTGGAGTTCACCAGTTACCTTGCAGCCGAATCCAGATGGGAAGGTTAGGTTGTGTGTGGACTTCTGGAAAGTTAACTCACTGTCTAAGACCGATGCTTATCCCTTGCCTCGGGTCGATGACTCCGTGGACAAGGTGGGAAATGCCACTTATATCACCAAACTTGACTTAGTAAAAGGATACTGGCAGGTCCCGCTGACGGAACGGGCTAAACAAGTGGCTAGCTTTGTTGTCAGTGGTGCAGTATATCAGTGCCAGGTGATGCCTTATGGACTGAAGAATGCTCCAGCCACTTTCCAGAGGCTTATGGATAAAGTGGTGGATGGCATACCTAATTGTGTCGTTTACATCGATGATGTCATTGTGTATGACACCAAGTGGGAGGAGCACCTTGATCATGTGGAAATGCTCATTAAGTGGTTGGAGGAAGCTGGCTTAGTAGTCAACTTGGACAAGTGCGAGTTCGTACGTGCTAAGGTCCAGTACCTTGGATTTGTTGTAGGACATGGGCAAGTGGCTCCACCTCGGGCTAAGGTGGATGCCATTTCCAACTTTGCAGCACCCCAGTGTCGCCGTGCCCTCCAGCGATTTTTGGGTATGATTGGCTATTACAGAAGATTTATTGGGAATTACTCCACAGTGCTTGCCCCTCTTACTGACTTATTGCGCAAGGATAAGAAGTGGCAGTGGACAGCCGAGTGTGAGCAAGCTTTTACTACTGTTAAGTCTCTGCTGTGCCACCACCCTATATTGCGTGCACCAGATTTTGACAAATCTTTTGTGCTGGCAGTTGATGCTAGCCGAGTAGGGGTAGGAGCAGTGTTGATGCAGCCGGATGAGGGCCAGGTTGAACATCCCATATCATACTTCTCAAAGAAGTTTAATAGAGCCCAGAAGAACTATTCCGTCATAGAGCAGGAGTTATTAGCGATTATCCTGGCCCTGCAACACTTTGCTGTCTACCTGCCCCCTTTTGGCCCTGTGATCAAGATTTATTCAGACCATCATCCCCTGCAGTTTTTGAACAAGTTTAAATTTAAGAACCAGCGTTTGACCCGCTGGAGTTTGCTTTTGCAAGAGTACAATTTAGAAGTTAGGCATATTAAAGGGATTGATAACGTACTTGCTGATTGTTTATCCAGGGAGGGGTCAGGGTCTTGATTCGAAAATTTTGATCCAGGGCTCAAAATTTTCCCTTGGGGAAGGGCGTGTTACGCTCTCCGCCTGTCCTTTCCCACGGGTGCAGCCGTTACAGCTGGGCTAGGGGATTATGCAGTATCCGTGTCATTCGCGGAGTTTAAATTAGCGAGTGTTACAAGTTCTTTTGTTTCTTTCGTTTCTGCCACTGAGGGCAATTTTATTTTATACCATGCTGAGTATGCATTTGATTATTTTGATTGTCTTATGTGAGCTACCAGTATATTTAATGATGTTTTGCTTGCATTAGAAGTACCAATTCATTGTAGAGAGAGAGAGAGAGAGGGGCACGAATTTAAGTTCCTTGTTAATTAATCTGATTCATGCGTTCGCGCTTGACTGCACACGAGCCTTGATCAGGGCAGTGTCTTCCCAACCAGCTTCAGTATCGGGTGTTTGTACACTCTCTCTCTTTCCCCAGTCATTTTTATGCCGAGCTGGCGTTTTCATTTAAGTTTATTTTTATTCTTTTGTTGCTGACTGAGGGAAGTAGTTATTTTATTTGTTTTTGTGACCTTGTTGTCTTTGGAGGGCCAGTCTGGCTCACTGTAGTCCTCTCGCTGCCTTAATTAACGTACACACGTACATACACACACACCCCTAACCCCTACACAGTTCAATCCCATCTACTTGCACAAGGCTAGTGAGAACTATCGTGAGCCGTCAACTGCGTTCCCCCTTGGACACGGGTTAAGTAGAAAGTCGTCACCACCGGAAATAAGTGGGAGGTGTTCCTGTAAACTGTCTCGGGCGGTACTATTTCCGGTAGTGACGATAGTAGGCTAGATTCATAGGTAGGCTGTTCCGTTTTACTGTCAAAGTACAGAGTGTTGCGTATTTAATATTCTTTCGTTGCGCAGTTTTTCTCTAGTTTGCGGAGTGTGAGTGCCGGGGTCTGCGTTATTTTTGCAATGCAGTGGAGGCCGATCATCTAAGGCTGCCTTGTTGTCTTTTTGTAATAGCCCCGGGCTGGCGCTACCGTAACAATATATATATATATATATATATATATTATATATATATAAGTGTAATAAAGTAATAGGAATATAAAGTGTGAGTGTGTTTATGAATAATAAATGACAGAATACCAGCTGGGAACGAGCGCAAGTGGGAAGCTCTTGCGCGCTCGTAATTTTCATTGCTTTCACAGTGTTTTTTTTTGGTGTATGAATTCCAAACTATTTGAAAATCATAGAATAGTGTTTCTAGTGAAAATATCAGGCTGTGGTAATCATATTACAGGGTGTCGGGAAGTGTAAAGTGGCGACTTCGTTACCCAACTTCAGAAGTCTCCACAAGTCCTACGGTACTTGACGAAGGCTCAACAAACATCCCAGGAGAAAGCTGAATGTATGTGCCATATGCATATGTAATTATAATATTCTAGGACTAATAACTGTTTTTTGGCAAATATTTTTACAAAGTCTGTCGGAGCGCGAATATTCTCGTGGGACACGCAAGGAGTGCCAAAACAAACCCGCGGTGTTAACAACAATAGACAACAGGCCTGATGGACTTAAATAACAGGGGTTCCAAGGCACGGCAACACACTTAGAATGCCCCTGCTGCCACCCCAGCCACACCACGCTTGTTTAACGGTTGCCAACTTTGTATAATTCCAGGCTTTGACAAAGAAATTTACGGCGTGTCAAATGTTACATTTCTTCCAGAATGCAGCAACAGCCATAATGGTGGGGGTTGCAGGTATGCCAAGTGAAGCAGGTGAATCAGGTGAGGCTGTGGAGGTGGAGGGGGAGGCAGCTGGTGAGTCAGGTGGGGCAGAGGAGGAGGAGGGGATGGCATCGAGCGAGTCAGGGGAGATAGTGAGGGGAGGATTCTCTCCCTCCTCCTCGCTACTGCTCCCATCATCGGCAATTTCCTTCATCTATTCTTGCTTGTTTGTTTCATTCCTCATCTTGTTATGGATGTATTGGCAGTATAACAACTTTGTATTCACGAAATAACCGTCATTATTTTAGAAACTGGGTATCTATTCTAACTTGCTGTTATTGCCGAAAACATTATTGTCGAAGTTGTTATTGTCGAGATCTTACTGTAGACTCCTCCTGAGCACCTTTCCCAGAAGCCTCTAGGTCACTATTGGCACGTTGTGTTGGGATGGGGGTCGCACATTCATGGAAAATGGTGTTCTTGATCCACTTCTTGCCTCTACCTCGCGTTCTGTGAGGTAAACTCGCTCATTCAAGGTTTTTGGTTATGATTTTTGTTCACTTGCGCACAATGCGATCTGCACACTCTGAGCTCGCACAGTAGATGAGCCCACTGTATGTATATATATATATATATATATATATATATATACAGGTTTCCCTCGTTTTACGATTGGTATGCGTTCCTAGAAAGGCAATCATAAACCGAAATATCGTAAAGCGAAATTAAGGTTTAATGGGAAAAATAGGGATGCGTTCCTGGACTCGTGTATAAGGAACCCAAGACCCACAAGCGATCTAATATGCAATAATAATGATATTTTATGTATTCTAGTGTCGTGCTTGTCTCCCCAGCTTTCTTAATGTTGACAGCATGCTTTATAACAGTCGATACAGTCGACTGTGTAAGACTCATGGAACTAGCAATGGAGTTTGCCCCCTCACCTGCTTCGTGCAGCTTCACAATATTAAGCTTAGACTCCAGGGTAAAGGACGTTCTTGCTTTCTTTGGCTTCTTATCATCAGCACCAGATGTTGCAGGGTGTTTACAAGACATCATGGTGGTGGCACTAGGGGTGCAAAATATGAAGAACAGGAGAAATAGTAATATCCTGGGCACTGATGCACACAGATGCACAGAGGTTGTATGCTGAGCAAGCAGGCAGGTGAGACTGGCAAAAGCGTGGGACAGTGTTGCCAACTCCAAATTTCAAAACCCGCTAGGCTGGACTCAAAAAACTGCTAGATTTGGGCAAAAACCCGTTAGATTTTAAAATATTGTCTATTATATAAAACTTACTAAGAAAACATTAATTCACTCAGTCTGAGAAACTAATCAAGAGTTAAATGCTTCATAATTCGACACAATTAACTTGATTACTTCAAGAAAAAGAATAATAAAAAATACAATTGCCTTCACAGTT